>NC_089476.1:308164-616329 GCF_036810415.1 Kwoniella dendrophila CBS 6074
ACCACCGCCAGATGTTTGTCGTCCGCCACCGGCAGCTGAAGAACTTGGTCCACCTCCATTATTGTTATTACTGTTACCATTAGGTTGTACAGGTGAAGATCGGAACCTTTCATCTTCCAGAATATAATCTTCAGCAGATTTGAAATCTCTGTTTTTTATCTTTGGATCTGCACCATGATCTAATAAAGCTTTCACCAATCTCCTACTTCTCGCTCTAGCTGCAATGGTTAAAGCAGTTTCCGCTTCTTCATCTTGAAAGTTTATCACATCAGCCAATTCTTGTGGATAATCTGCTAATCTAGATAAAATAGTTTCCATGTAATATTTTGCTGCGTGTGTTTTACCTTTTGCCAAAGCCAAATTTGCTATATGGTGAAATACTGTTCGATTCTGTTTATCTATATTTAAAGTCGAACGATGTAATAGTTCATATAATTCCGGAAATTTCCTCATATCGTAATTATTTGAAAACATCACACTTCTCATTAAAGGTGTTTGTTCAGCATTGTTACCAGCGAATATCGATGCTCCAGCTGTTAAAAGTAATTTGACTACTCTGACTCGACCCATTGCACATGCCCAGTGTAAAGCTGTATGACCATCATCGTCAATTCGCGAATTGGGGTCATAGTCATGAGGCGGTGAGACCAATATCTGTGGTATCTGAGTTGAATCAGAAACGAAATAGTTCAAGATCATATCGGTATAACCTTCAGGTCCTATCGGAGGCTCTTCCTGATGCTGAGGTTGATGTGATGAGATGTTGACATTACCATGACCGCCTGATCCGGAACTGGAAGCAGGTAATAAACCCATTGCTAGCTGTCTTGGACTACCTTGTGGAGTATGTACAGCTGAATTGCCTCGTATTCGACGCAGCTGTGAATACTGATCCTGGTCTTCGTCCATCATCATAGCAGCGTTTCTTTTTCGCGATATCGAATCTAAAGTTTCCATTTGCGGTAGTAAACCCATCTGTACACCCATTGGTATACCGACGTTTATCCCATCTACATCCATCGATGGGTGATGCTGGTGGTTAAGCAGGCTACTTCCCTGTAATTCAGCTTCAGATACCACAGGACTTGGTGTTTGACTTGATGAATCTTCTTCTTCAGGTGTGATTGGAGGTGATTCTTCTACCTCTCCAGATTTCATCGATGTATCTACATCAGGCGTCGATTCTGGCATTCGAGTTGTGTTTGTATTTCGTGAAGCAGCAAGTTGAGCTTGAGCTTGTAGAGCTGCTGCTGACGTTGGACCAGTTTTTGAAGGTGTACCTTGTTCTTTGTTTGCTTTTCGCTCTTTCTCTTTCCTTGATTTCGTTGGTGGTGCTACACTATGTTTAGGAGCTGGAGGAGGTGAAACGGAAGTAGGAACATAATCGATGATTGGACGCAGTAAATCTTCGACGCCATATTGTTTGGCTAAAGCTAAACCCCTCTCAATCGGGATCCAAGTGCCTGTCAAAACGCCAGTCATCGCATGAGCATTCAAATCCGCACATTTGCTGGACTGAATAGGCAGCTTACCTTGATATTTCCCATAACCTCCCTGCACTTTCTCATGTTCACCTTTCTGTACTTCTCTTTCCAATACTCTTGTACGCTGAGGTTTGTCGAAACCTGCCACTTTAAGGATTTGAGTCGCGTTCAAGTACGCGTCGGATCGTCTTCTCATAACCGCAACTTCTCGACATAGCATTTCATAAACGGGTCTACATGAGGCAGAAGACAACATTAGAATGGGTAACACTGAGATAGAGATATGTAGACATTACTCACACTCCACTGTAAGCAACGGATGTGAACGAGGTCATGTTAGTAATATGCCCGTTGATTTGACACGCCTCAATCATTAAGCGGAAATCACATACCTGTAAGTGGCCTGCGCGGACAATGAAAAATGTTAGATGAGCAGTTATTCCATTTACTTCTATTGATAAGCTGGAATCACACTCACCTTGAATATAGTATTTGGTCCATTGTCACCTCCAGGCGCTACTACAGCAGCCTTCTTGCCCATTTTAACGGTCGAGACAAAGTTGAAGACGGAGATCGGGATTAAGGGGAACGAATCTGGCTTTCTGTCTCTTGGCACTAGCTTGATGTAATTTGAGTATTCGTTTGTCGATACCGTGAGGGGGAAGTCGATGTGAATGTAATGATATGCTTTGTTGAATGTTCAAGAGCTGTATAATATTGTTATTGTGTTGGTAAGATCACAAGAGTAGTAGTAATATCTTTTGATATTTTAACATTATATTCGCGTATAGAGAAAAAGGTAAAATGCGTCGCGAGGCAAGTGAGCAGCAGCAGCGTACGAAAGAGGGTAGAGCGCGCGGTGGAGGGGGTTTAAAAAAAGGCAACATTAATATTACATACGCGGATATATTATACTATTTCCGTCATTTGATCCCGTGTGGCGATCTATGCGTAGAGTGTATATAAGTATATATCCCTTAAAATCAATCAAAATAAAGTGGAGGATGTTCAATTTATTCGTGTTCACTTGGAAATGTTCAAAGATGATGAATGCTCAATGTTGAACGATAACAAACGATAACAATCAAAAAAGCAGTATGAGTAACATATAGCATACAACATGAAGGTAAGCTGACATATCACTGGTGTGAAGAATATGAAATGAGCTTATCGATTTACCTGATCCTGTCTCTCTAGATATCAAATACAGCACCATTGCATCTATCTAATCAAGAAGTATTAACGCATTTCTTGAATTTGAAAGAAGATAATGATGAATTGACTGAAAGTATAAATTTAAAGAAAGCAAGAGATAAAGCATATGCGAAAAAGAAATATCCTTTGGAAAGAGATAATCCGGATGATCATGATGATCCAACTTTGTTAGAACCTTTAAATGAAGCAGATGAAAAACAGTTGAATATAGCTGAAAGAAGAGGATTGAGTGATGAATTGGTCTGGATACAGAACGAGGTGAGTATACCAAGAGGAAGTTGGGTAAGAAGAGAATATACATAGATCAGACTGCAATAATATGGATTGTAAGTGGTTTAACTGACCAATGTTTTTCAACGGATTGTAGGTAATCAAATACTTGTGTTCACCTTATAATGCGACATCAAGACAAACAGCAGATGGAGTAGCAAGATTAGCAGATCAATTACAAGATCATGAATTGACTAAAGCTGAAGTATTACAAATAACCAATCTAGCACCTACTGAAGTCGTTGAATTATATGCTGTAAGTGAAATGCTTCTTTGGACAACATAAATAACGTACTTTTTTTCTCTTCTCAAAAACTGATTTTACTCTGTTTATATACAATGCAACAGATAATAGAAGAACCAGATACAAGATTTCATCCAGATGCATCTATAAAATTAGAAGAAATAGCTAATCAAATTCAATCTACATTATCAACTGAACCATTACCTGAGTTATCACAATGGACAGGGTATGGTAACGGTTATGATCATGAAGGAGAATATCAAGAAGGAGGAGAACAAGGATATGAACATGGTTATATTAATCAAGATGAAATGGAAATGAATGCTATGGGAATAGATGAACAAGAATATATCTTTGAAAATGGTGGTAGAGATGCTGAAGGTGGTGTAGATGATGAAAAAGATGAAAGTATGGATTAAAGGTCGTCCGACAACCCCTTTATCAATCGGAAAAGCGGATCATTAAAGTAGATTAACGCCTTCAAATGATAATGAAACGGTGGAATGGAAAGAAAGTCAAAATGACAGACACATATATCGAGCATTACTTATACCCCTCCTTAGATAATCGACTAATTTCCATACAAAATATAATCGAATGTATAATATGTAACAGCATTTATATCTGAATGTGGACAGGTCAAGATGCATAGACAAGTCACGCAACAATGTTGCTGAAATATCTGCAGTGCTCTCATCGTTCCGACTACCCAAATTATAATAGGACAAACCCCTTGGTATCACACTTATGGACATTACTATTTTGGCTTTTTCAATACAATACTATGAGAAATGTTAGTACACTTTTCAATCGGTAAACAGTCTCGCATCGATTAACAACGACAATGACAAATATGCGTGATTAGCAAATTAACTTACTCTTGATCTGTATTGAATCCAACATAAATGCCATTATAGGTATTATTTACTAGAATCCCGTTTGGGGTGTACTCAACAGTTAATTCCGAATTATTAGCAGGATCAGGCCGAATGATTTGGTCACCTGTCCAAGATGAAGAAAGGGACCATACAGGAGGAAAGCAGATATGTGAATCAGAACTTGTATTGGCAAAAGATCTGGCTGTTATGGAATTTTGATTGGATGTTCGATAGTCTGACATTCTATTGTAGGTCGTGCTGGTTCAAGGTTTGGTACAATGTAAGATGAACCGTATGCTCAAGATCCGTGTGGTGTAGGCGCAGAATTGAGTTTACTTGGCTGAAATATCATTGTTTTTTTATTACACTGCCAAGTTACGCAATAGTCATGGAGTAACGGCGATATTTAAGGCTGATTGATAACAATCTAGCAAACTTACAACGTCATTTGATATGAAAGGATGACTTCCAACCTTCTCGATGTGACGACCTTGAAGCAAGCTTGAGCTTCTCATTCCGTTCAAGGAATGATATCCTGAAAGTATGATGAAAGGAGATGTCATGTTATACCCTATTTATGTACGAGGCATATCCGAGAGGCCGTCAAGCTTATCAGGCAAATGACGATAAGCATATCAAATGCATTTTCTACAAACTGTCCGAGAACTCGTTATGATCGAATGTCGTATCTACCTTGAAACTAGTAGCTTTTTCCTCCTTTTCTTCCGTTATGAGATACGATATAGCTACATGATCAAACAACCATCTTCTTCTACCGGTTTACTAACAAAACCCATTTCAGCAAAAGTTTGAGCTTCTTTCTTTGGTTTCTTACTATTATCTTCAACAGGTAATGGTAAATCAGATAAAGAAGTTGAAGTTGATATTCCTGAAGGTCTTCTGCCACCGTTGAAATTTTCATTATTGTTATTATAAGCATATCCTTCTTGTTGTTGTCTTCTATTGTTATTGATATTATTGTTGCTATTACCAGGATAAGTTGAATTTTCATAAGGTTGAGAAGAAATTTGATTTTGATTAAAAGATTGATGTGGTATAGGTGGTCTAGAAGGGAAAGAATTTGAAGTTGAAAATCTATTTTGATTGTAGATACCGATATTACCATTATTACCATAATTATAATTAGGATTCGGTGACATGATTTCCCCAACTTTGATTGAAGGTGACATAGGTGAAGGTGATGCCGTATGATTAGGTATAGGCATTCTCATAGGTGGTTGTTGTTGTTGTCTTTGATCCCAATCTTGTGTAGAATTTGGTCGGGGTGAAGTAAATGCTTGAACTTGTGCTTGTGGCATTTGTATGATCGGCTGGTTACCATCGTGTTGCTGTTGTTGAACTTGTTGTTGTCTACGTGTAGGTCTAGATATTGATTGTCTATCAGATCTAATTTTAGCTTGTGTTCTACGTCTAACCAAAGTATCATTCAAACGCGATTCATGTTCTGCCATTGATATTGATGTTGGTACAGGTGAAGATAATGCTGAAAGTCGAAGTGGTGCGTCGGTGTTTCCTAGATTTGCTGCCTGTGAGGATAGAGATTAGACCGGATATCAGATCATGGTATTTTATTGGAAAAACTCTCAAACAAAGATACATGATAAACACACCTTTTGATACCATTTCCTAGCTTGATCTAAATCTTTTCTTCCACCTACACCGATTCTATCAAATTAGAAAAGAATATGAATAAGCTCAACTACAAAACTACAAGATAATTTACGCTTGATTTTAATCCAAATAACATTTCAATTTATTATTATTTTTGGGAGGAAATGATTTTTACTCACTCATAATAATAACCTAAAGCAAAACAACCATTTGGATGATTTTTTCTTGCAGCTTTTTCTGCAAAAGTTTTTGCTAAATGTTCATTTTTTGGGAAATTACCTTCTGCACCACATAAAAACCATTTTGATAAAGCCATATCAGCTTCTTTTTCACCATTTTTACTTGCAAAAGTATACCAATTTACACTTAATAAAGGATCATATTGACAATTTAAATTTGCATGTTCAAATAAAAAACCTAATTTATATTGTGCACTCGAACATCCTAAATATGCTGATTTTTCTATAGATTCTTTAGCTATATTCCATTGATTATATAATCCTTCATTTTGTATACTTCCATTATTAGAAGATGAAGAAGGTATAATAACTAAATTTGATGGAATAGGTGTAGGTACAGATAATTCACCAGCTAATAACATTCCATAAACATATGATGGTTGTGGAAAATCTATTGTAGATAATTCTGATGCTTGTTTTAATAATGATAATGCTATAGTTGGATTAGGTTGTAAATTTAATTGACCTAATAAATGTGCCATACCCATTCGCTATATAATATATATACAATTATCAGATATTTAGCCAATTTTGGAAAATTAAATTTCAGTTCAGTTCCATTACTCACATAAGTACATTCACAATCATTTCTTTTTAAACCTCTTTCATAACAATCTTTTGCTCTTTGAAAATCATTTACACCTTCATAATCTCTACCTAATTTAAACCAACCTCTAATTTCACCATTTCTAGCTGAAGATTCAAAATCTTTAAATGCTTGTCTTTGATTTTTGGGTAATATATTCGAACATATTCCAGTTGATAATAATTTTGCTTTTAAATATAATGCTAATGAAAAAGCTTTTTTATTATTTTGATTTTGATTTGTTACGTTTGATTCAGATAAAACTATAATTATAGGTAAAGCTGAATTTTCTAATAAATCTTTTAATTCTAAAGGTAATTTCGAAATTATATTAGGTAAAATATCTGTATTTAAATCAGGATGTGTAAAATCTATTGGTGATTCTCCTCCTCCCCCTCCAATAGCTCCACTATTACCACTTAATAAAGCTAATTGCTTTTCAACTAAACGTAATACATCTTGTGCCCATAAAATTTGCTCTATATCTTCTGCTTTATCTAGATCTAACGCTCTTTGTTGTAGACTTTCTATAGTAGGAAAAGATATTACCCTAGGAGGTTCAGTAGCTGTAGAAGATGATGATATAGATGATGAAGATGATGAGGGAAATATTTGATGCTGCATTTCAGATATCGTCGTATTCGAACTTGAATTATCAAATGATAAACTTGAGAAACCTGATGTGATTGATGGGGTATGATCAAGAAGTTGTGGTTGGAATGTTTGAGCACCTGGCTCGAATGTTATTCCAACACTTTCGTTTGAATGTTCTAAAGGGTATAAGTTCTGGTAAGCGTTTTCGGACGGAGCAGGAAGAGAGCTTTGGCGGTTGTTGTGATGATAATTGTCGAAACCCGCCTAAGTGATGTTGATCAACATATTAGTGTCTGATTATCTTCAAGACATATACATCAGGATCTGGAGTATCCATGTTGGGAGGCTGAATACAGGTGTATCGAACCACGCGAAAATCAATTCAAATGTGAGACATCAGAAATAATTGTACTCACGTTATTATCATGATAATCCCCTTCATTGTTGTCATTTCCAGTTTGTTCGATTTGTCTTAAGGAAGTGTTTCTTTGCGGGAAGATCTCTTGAGGTGATATAACAGATACAGGTTGGGGTTGATATAATCCAGGTGTGGGTGCGGTTGTAGATGTTAAAGAAGAATATCGTTGAGGTAAGGTTTGATTTGGTGGTTGTAAAGGGTATGGAGGGTTATATGTTGGTTCAGGTGATTCGTTATAGGATTGAGATTGACCTGGAAAAGGTGCTACATAAGCTGATGATGGTCTGGGTGGAGGAGGAGGTTGAGTGGAATCATTTGAAGTGGGATTGTATGCTGAATATGGTCGATTAGGCGGTAAAGGACCTTGGTGAGGTGGTAACGAGGTATACATTGACTGTCTGTTTGGTGAGTAAGATTGATTCGACTGATACACCATGTTTCCAATTGTCCATTTTGGATTTACAGTAAAATCTGTTCAGATAAAGATCAAGTCATACAAGTAGCAAATACTATACTTGGCCGCGGTGATCGTCATTGAGAATATGTTAGTTTATCATCGTGAATATATCGAGAAATGCCCGTTGACTACTTGTTCTGCATTGACCAAGATCAATCCTGGAAGGCGATGATCACTACCGAGTGACCGTCGCAGTATATCTCCTACTTACATAGCCCTCCTTTCTTGTGTATCAATCTAACATTTGAAACACGCTTTGATCTTTGATCCTTCTTGTTGACGACAGAACCAGGTAACTTGAAATCTCATCATGATCATTACGCTAACACGGACATCCTCCACCAGTCGAAACAGCGAGCACCCTGAATACTGTACCCATCATGCAATCGTACAGTAGTGGCACGTTGCAAGCAAGTTGGGATATATGGTAAGATTACTTGTACTTGTTGCATTATATCGTGGTTATACTACAAAATATGTCACATAATCTATTCTTCTAGAGGTACAACTTGATTCTATCTATCAGCTAATCATGATCTTATGACTCTCTTTTGTATAAACCTTCTAACCTGATCTATATGATTATATTCTGAGCTTGGATTTTAGCTCTTTCCTTCTTAACCCAATTCCAAGCAATTTCTTCAGCTGCGGTTCTGATCTTCGGTTGTTCTTGCTGTTGTTGTTGTTGTTGGTATTGAGTTTCATTCTGTGATTGTGGCTCCGGGGTATTTCTTAATAAAATACCATTTCCAGCAATAATACCAACGATACAAGCCCATGCTTCACCTAATTGTCTCCAAGTAGATAATTTACCTATACCTAAACAACATAAATTTTGCCAAACACCTTGTAAAATTTCTAATTTATTCATTAATTGTTGAACTGACATTTCACTTAATTCTTCAATTATCATATCTCGATTAAAGCATTTTTCTATAGGTAAAGATAATAAATCAGGTAAAAAAGGTCGAATTGGATGATGTAAATGTCTATGTATTATTCCAAATGTTTCAGGTGAAGGTAAAGGTAATGGAATTATAGGTAAATGTAAAAAACCTTTATCATCTTTGATGGGTAAAGGTATTTGAGCTTTTCGTAAATTGTTATATCCTTCATCATCATCATCATCATTGGAAGAAGAGGATGATAAATTTGATTCAGATGTCCAAGATTGATCAGATTTTTCTTCTTCTTCTTCTTCTTCGGATTCATCATCTGTATTGCCATCTTCAGAAGATTCGATTATAGCTGGTAAAGATGTTGAGACAGCTCTTTCAGAAACTGTGCGTTGTCTAGGTGTAGATCCTGAGGCTGAAGAGGAGGAAGGTGTCGACGATGATAATGAAGAAAATGAAGACGGTGGAGGTGTAGTGAGTTTTGGCCAATAAGCACACTGAGTGGCAAAGACCAGTGACCTGAAAGTCAATTCGTCAATACCAAAACCCTTTTTATTTTTGGTGCACGATATGAGAACGGTACACTTACATGACAGGTACAATCATTTTACCTTTTTCACTTTCTGAACCTTTTTTCATTATACCTAAAACCATATCTGGTTCTCTACCTCTTGCTTTGTCAGCCCACTGTGCTTTACTTCCATCCAAAACCTCAGGTATAGCTAGTGGTAATGTTGAGCCTGGCTGGACTAATGAATCAGGATGAGGTATAGTCGAATATGGTCGATAAGCTAATGTTATGGTTGAAATTGAAGGGAGAGCAGGTGTAAGTCGATCAAGTATATATTGATTTGGCTATGATCGACACAGGTAATAAATCAATTTCCAGATCGATAGTATACAGTTCGAGAGGTATGATGACTTACTATGTCTCTTAATTCATCCGGGTTTATTGGGGATATAGGAGGAAATTTAGGATAAGGTAACATTAAAGGAACTCTAACTTGATGACCTTGAATATCGTTTGTTGCAGGTCTATAAATTGATTTTCTCCATCTATCTAATCTAACTCTATCCATTACACCTAATTTTTTTGTTTCTTCTTGCTGATTACCCTTTTGAGGTTGTTTCAATTTTAATGGTGTAGGTTTAACTTTTAATCCACTTTTTTTACTTCTTGTTAATGGTTTAGATGAAGAAGTTACAGGTAATCGATTAGCATTTTTTTTAGCTCTTTGTATTGATGAAATTCTTTCTCTTGTATAAGGTTTATTTGAGGAAGAAGAATGTTTTCTGGTATATGTAAATTTCGGTGCTCTACCTAAACCTAATCCACCTAAATTAGGTTTCTTGTTCTTATTCGAAGATCCAGTGACCCCCGATAAAGATGTACGTAAAGATGTTGAAATAGCATCGATATCAGTTAATTCGAATACTGATGGACAAGGTGAAGGTGATGTTGATCCAGAAACGGAAGGTGTATTTTCTTTATTTGAGAATGAACGTAATTGATGATGATGATACTGTTGTTGATGAGGTGAAAGATAAGTTGTCATTTTTATATCTGAGGTGAATCTCGTCAAGTTGTACCTATCTCTACACAAAGCATGTCGTATCAGTAGGTTGTACAGACAAATATGAGATAGTGGAAAGGAAAAAAGTGATATATGCCAATAGTGGCAAGAAATCATATGTGATCTGTAGGAAACGTGAGAGGACTTACGTTGAATCAACTTCTACTTGTTGTGATTGATGGGTATGTAATACGAGTACTGTAAGTATTGCTTGAATGCTTCTTCGTAGTGATATTTGATTCAAGTTATCTTGGTTAGTAAAGTGAGTAGAAAAAGTATATGTATCATCGGATGGAATTTCATGTCAATGTTAGTTATGCATGTTATATATATATCTTGTAGTTTAGAAATCACTTCACCATCTAATCAATAGAAGGTAGTAAGTAAAAGTCAAAGCTCATTGGAAAAGGTAAAATAGTCGATGTTGATTTTGAATATTTCATTGACGAGTTGGTGAAGTGTTAAAGGTCCTTTGTGCATATATATAAAGAGTATTATTTAATATGTAGAACCATCATCCAACTTTAATGTTTATTTGATCATTGTATGAAACCGATACTGGGAGCCGCATTCGGATCATCTCCCTAATAGTTGCAGATCTTTAGTATGACTTTACAGTATTTTATTGTTTATAGGGTACCTTTCTTGATGTGTGTGTTATATGTGTGTGTATGTGTGTATCAAGTTGTCATGTTCATCTCTTGTTGTTTCGAATACGGAAACAATGCTTTTGAATACTGTTTGAAAGCTAATTTGATCGGAATTTTTGTTACTTTTTAATATGATCAGTAGTTGATGTGTTTGATATTCTATCCTCATGGTTTTGAGCGAAGGATGAATTACACTTGCTTTATTTATTTCATAATCGAGGATTGTTGACATTACCAGAACACCTTTGTCATTGTGAGCATGGATAGAATTGATCAGCCAAAGGAAACTTTGATTTTTCGGGTCATTCATGATCTGCAACCTGTCTGATTACCTTACCCTAAACTGTGTGTCAAATACTGAGTACGCCGAGTTTTGTTGTGCTACAGTACTTCACCTTCCATTCGACATCTCAAAACATACCTAATCAAGCGTTTTACTTACTAAATAACTTGTTTGATCCAAGTTTAGTGCTACTACTTGACGGGGCGATGATACCAAGAATGATGGTTGTTGACTGAAGAATTGAAAAAAGCGAAGAAAGCGTGTTTGATCGCTGTCAAAACCATGCTATCTAGTTCGCGAAATTACCTGTTCTGGTGATTTTCCACCTTCCCGTTATCGTGCATTTTGCGGTAACTTTTACACGATGATGTAATCAATTGAATGCTTTCACCACCTCGTCAATGACTACTGTTCTTCGAAGCAAAGTAAGCAAGTTAATGCAGGGTGAATGAATGCTTCTTTGCACCCTATGCTTATTGATCATTATTTCATTTCTTATATTACTCGTACAACTGATTTATCCGCTTTTTGCAACTTGCGTGGTCCGCGGTTACACCTAAATGAGCGTTATCTGCTTATTTGCTTTCAGAATAAGAATTTGATTTATCGCCTGAAGATGAGGTGTATTGAGAGAATCCATCACCTGCAAATAACCAATTGACGTCAGTATTGCTACTACGCTCAAATATGTTGAAAATGGTCGGAACACCTTACACTTACCGTTGTTATAATAAGATGATCCATTTGTGTTCGAATAGTAGTATGAACCATCGTTACTATACGAAGCGAATATTAGCACATAATCGGTTTCAATATGACTTTGCTAGAAGACAGCATGTTCGAAATCCACATACTTGGAATAGTGATAGCCAGTGTTACCACTAGAATCAGCTCTAGTATCGTAATTATTACCCTAAATATTTGAATTCCTCATTAGTACTGGAATGATGGCCGCATATACATCAGGAATATGAACAAAGTGATACCACTCACTTGATCGTTGGTACCGTAACCTGTGATTTGATCTTGAGAAGGCATTTCCAATATCTTTTATAGTCGTAGAATAAAGTTCAATTTTCTTGTAAAAATTGTTGTAAACAACGAGGAAGATAAAGAAGGATAAGCTCAGTAGCTATTGCATAATGACTTCTACCTTATATATGCATGCTTCGCGCTGTTATATAAATTTATGATTACCTGCTCAACCATATGTCGAACGATTCGTCATCTTTGTCAGTTACAAGTGGAGCCAGATCCCTAATCTAGTACAGACCCCCAAAATTAGTCGGAGAAATATGTTTTAGCGTCCACAACGACAAGGAATGCCGGTTGGTAACAAACAAGCGGTAATCTCAATACTGAAACAAACGATAAAAGTATCGATATAATCACGATGTAGTCGTTGCAAGATTGATTGTCGATGAACGGTAGTGACTCCCCTGTCCCTTTACATTCACTTTTACAGTAAGAGTGAAGTGATGTTAAAGAGCTTCTTCCCTGTATATACAAGTGCATTCGCTTCTCCATACTCATCGGCTTACATACTGTAGATGATACCTTTCTATATTATATTATTCTCTCATCTGGTTTGTTGTCTGAGTGAGAATATGTCGTATCGCCCAAGACAGAGGTGTGTCGTGAGAACCCATCACCTAAAAATTGACGTTCTCAGTATGGTGTTTCTCGTCCGGATTGTTAAGGATATTACAAGCTCACCATTATTATAGTAATTTGATCCATCTGTATTGGAGTAGTATTATGAGCCATTTTTGCTATGTAAAGTTAGAAAGATTCAGAATTGATGCTCGGATTTGGATCACATAAACCTACTTGGAATAGTGATATCCCTTACTTCCATCAGGATCAACCCAGGCTTCGTAGCTGTTCCCCTGTAGATGTAGTGTAAAACACATCAATCACCTATCATGCTAAGTTCATTCATCAATTTTTCTCACCTGAGCATTGACACCGTAATTTATGATTCGACCTTCTTGAGAAGCCATCTCCGCTGAATTACAAATCTATTTTCCTGTTTGATGGTATCATCAATGAGATTCAATCAACTTTAATGGAAGATAAAGTAATAAGTTCGACAAAATTGCATGATATCTACTCAATCAATCTACAGTATGCATATTTCGCGCTAGCTAGATAGTACCTTTCCAATAATGCTATATTTGATGATTTGTCATCTTCGACACTATGATTGACAGCTAGAGAATACTTCCCATTTTTTAGTGGTGGTTTAAGCCTAGTACCCTCAATTTTAGTCGGAATTTTTCTTGTACCGCCAAACACAAGAACAATAAGAAAATTGCGAAACAACATAAAAGTGGAAATGAATGAAACTGAAAGAAGTACACGGTGCATTCGACAATGTGGTCATGCTCATACATACAGGTGAAAAGTGGACATGGACCAGTAATGACCGTTTTATCATGCGAGATGAATGTTACACTCGATAATTTCGATGTTGCACATGTTATTCACAGATAGATATCGTACTAGTACAGCAATGACAATCAAGAGGATCCACCTACCATACCTTACAACATGCATCCACTTGAGGACTTGCTTTATTTCTCTTGTCACTGTCGTTCGGCATGATTCAAAATCATTCACCGGTGAGGCAGACTTGTCAGATAATGTTTAAAGATAGCCATGCAGCAGTCAGCAGACATATTTGTCCGTTACCTGCGATACATTTTCTATATATCGTTTCTACAAATTAGGAGCCCCTTTGACATGTTTCTCCTCATTTGTTTAATTAAGCTGAATATCGTTAAGGTCAGTACATAATATATTCAAGCCACCACCACCGCGACCTTTGCTTAACGAAATTTCGCGTTGATATGCCTCGGGTTGTGCTTGGCTCTTATAGAGTATACGCTGTTCAGATAGGGATATGCAACATAACTGTACGAGTGCTGTACGAGTATGTATGTACAGGTAGTCGCACCTGAATTTTATTGGAATATAATTAAAGTAATCCGATCACAATTTGAGGCTTAGCACTTTAATTGCAGGAATCAAGTTGCTTAATTGCATAAATATACCGTTAAAAGTATGTTGGTTATCTTGAATCACCGGCTGTTTCAGATAGATTCCTTTTTCCGGTTGTGAGATTTCTACTTACAAGTACTCTACTGTGCTCTTCTCGAGTATACAGTGTGTATTTTATGTTTCATTGTCGTTGCTATAGCTGTAACCATTGAGGTTCTCTTACATGTCGCTAAACTATGAACAAATTCATCCTGTAGCATACCGCACCATGTCATTGGAAGACAAGACAATGTGCACGCGTTTAACCAGGACAATCCGTACGGATGTAGCGGAGTTAAGCAATATTTCACGACTTTCAAGCCATTTATCCCTGTCCCGATGTTTATCAAAGTTCAAGTTTAAAAGTTCTGCAGATCATACATTTTCTTCTTCTATAGCAAGCCTTCCTGATGATCGACAAAAAGTTATTATGATGGCAGATTATTTTGTTATAATTAACGTTATCAGGTTTTCTGAGAAATCACGCTGAGGGTATGATCCTCCTCTATGGTCATCTTGGCTACCAACTAACTATAGTAATATGTGTGAATGCTTCATGATAATACGATATTTCACCAAATTCGGGTTTCCAATCTCTATAGACACCTATAAAACGTACAGGGCAAGGTTTACGATGAATTCCTTTGAACGTGATTGACTTTTAGTAAAGCCAAACATAATGTTGACATAACAATTAACGACATATTCTGCTACTACTACTTGCCCGACTTGATGATCCGATGATCGGGATCGTGGTAACTCTTCTTTAGTCGTACAATTTTTTCCCTCATTCGTCCATCAACCTGATCTGAAAGACGAGGAACATCGCATTTCTATTGCGCTGAGCCTAATGCTATAAAAGAAATAGGTGCAGGATCTTTGCTCTTGCGACGAAGCAACGCGCGAGTAATTAATCAATAATTCAAGGAATGTTAACAAATAACTCGTCAAGAGGACAATCTAGGAATACCGAAAAGATCGGTAAGATCGGATTAACTCAGCTGCTGTACATAAATTGGTCATCAAATGCCATTTCAGTAAATTCTTCAGTAATATGGGATGTTTGGTAAGGCCTCTCTGATGCAGACGACTTGCAGATCACGTTTCTCGAACTTTTGACTTTTTCCCTCTCCCTGTTCTTCTGGCTTAACCCTGAGGTCTAAACTTGAAACTTGCTTAAAAAGGAAGATGACTTGTTCAGGTACGAAATCCTATTCTTCCTCTCTCTCTCTCTGTCATTGATGCCCTGAAGTACCTACAGTAATATAGCGACGGCGGCATGCAGAAACATCAAGAAACATAATGACTCCACACCCTGTCTTGAGATCGTCATTATATCATTCTGAGCTCATAAAAAATACATACAAAGTACATCTTTATCTGGGGTGTACATCTCACCATACGGACCCAATTTTGTGTCAAAGGAAGATTTTTTTCCGCCTCTCCGAAAAAAGAATCATCTTGTCTCTTCATCTCGTCTCTATCTGTACTTTAACCTTACTAATCGCATTCCATAAATATCGGACACATAAATTTTAAAAGCAAAGGAAAATTACCGGAGTGGAAATACCGATACAAGTAAAAATAGTTAAGCGTCTAACTCATTTTTTAAGGGATTTCAACTTGACATTTCTTTACTGTATGTCTTGGGTTAGTGCGTAGTTCTCCTTAACTTGATATCATTCCAATTTTACAATACTTCCATCGCTATTTTACCTTGTATTACTACACTTTTGAAGTCGTACACACATATTCCATCACCCCATCTGACATTCTATTCTTTCTATATTTTCCTCGATCAGTTTTCTCTTATTTTATACCTTAGACATCATCAAAAACAATAACGACATAATAGGAAAAGGATCGACCAACATACTCGAGTAGCGCTGTAGGCAATAATAGCATAACCCTTAAACAGTTATTTCTTCGTGGATAATCTGTGTTCATTATTTTGTTAGATGGATTAACTATTTTTTTTTACTTCCTTCACCACCACACCTTGAATTGCCGAAGCCATTAAAAGTATAGTGTTAGTCAGGCCTGGCATATCGATTAGCCTTGTATTTTGCAAATCGAGAAGGATAAAAGACTGTAAGTGCAGGTCAAAGGGCTCTTTAGTTATATCCCTTAATGGTATATCCTTGTCGATCTTTCTAACTCCTTTTAAAATCAAATCCTTTCCGTAAAGCTTTATGCTTTTTTGAACCCATTTCTTGATCATACTACATTCTATTTCAAGCCTTTCTTCTTCTCGATAGTTTCTTTCTACTTCCTTCATCGCTCAATATTACTTGATCACTGCTGCAAAACATCATTTTCTCTATTCTCTTTTTGACCTCTATCTACCACATCATATTATAACCTATTGTGTTATCTATATCATCATCTGTCATATCTCCTATATTCAGAATCATTCACAAAGGAAAAATACTTTTCATCTCATCGAAAATAGAAGACAAGAAAGATTTGAGCAAAGATGCCTATCCTAACACATTTGTTCCCTCCTAATAGGACTGAAAAGGGATCTACGTCTCCAACTTCACCTACCTCACCTAAACCAAGAAGAAAGAGAAGTGCAGCGGATCTACGGAGATTCGTTACAACGTTTCTGCCCAACATGAATTCAAACTCCCAAATAAATCATAATCCCTGTCCATCCTTGAATTTATTGGTTCTATTACCTACAGCTGCGCATTTACATCAATTACCTTCACCTCCTACAAGACCACCTTCATTATTCACTAGAAAATCAGGCTCAACTGTACCATCACTACAGAGTATTAGATCGGGTGAAACAATAACATCTCCTTTAACATCAACAACATCGAAATCATCGATATCTCAAAGTAATCTTAAAACTGTAGATGAAAGTATAAGCAACACAGTAATTTCTGGTAGAAGACTAAGTTTAGCACCAGGTTTAGGTGCAGGTGCAGGTTCAGGTCCAACGTCTTTGTCCCCTTTAGATTTTGATGCCCTTTCACCTACTTCTACTCCTGCTTCTTCATCATCGCCTATGGTACCTACAACATCTAATGAATCTAGAAATTCTGCTCCACTTCCTTTTGGTACAAAATCAACCTCTCCATCACAATCAGCTGCATCATCCACACAAACCTCACCTGTACCTCCTATGGTACCTGCTTTCGGAGCTAGACGGTCAACGGGTACAGGTTCATCAAGATTGTCAAGACGAAGACCTGTAACAGCAAGTCAAGGTACAGGTATAGCAAGTAGTATATCACCTGCTTTGATGGGTATCCCAGGTGGCAGAGCAAGTTTAGCTGTTCCACCTGGTTTAGGAGGTGTCTCACATTCAAATAGAACAAGACCAGGTTGGGAAGCTGATGAGGTCATTGGTACATTGCGAGGAAGCGGAATGGAAGGTGAGTTGTATAGTGTCTATAACATCAATCTTTTTTCGTTTAAATTGCATTACATTCTTTCCTGCTTCTCTTTGATTTGAAATTGTTTGAAACTGCGTGTTTTAGGGGTTATGATTGATTGTCTGTGAAACTTTAAAAAAAAGCAAGGGGTGATGGGAATCAGGCACTCATGAGTAGTATGACTCATAGGGAAAAGAAGATCAGTGCATTGATATGTACCTGTATCATCACTCATTTATGGTCTGTGCGATACACACAGATCATGTACCGGTGATGGTTGATGGTTGATGGTTCCTGGGCGTTGGGTGTTGGGTGTACGATATTGATTGTTCCCTTCTTTCTCGAAAATCTTTCCTCTCAATTTTGTGGTGCTATTTTTCTGTTATTTGTAATGTTTAGGGTAAGCGCTCAAAGCTTTCTGGACACGCTGCCAAGAATTTTATCATTCTTTGTTTTCGTAATTGATCGTTGAGGAGCATCCTTTACATTCGGTTAACCGCCTTTATCACTCCCTTTCTTTGCTTTTTCATCGTCAATCACACTTTCAAGGTTCACCCATCATTGTTGTCAATACCACTTGTTCCTTCATCTTTTGTGACACACCCGGTCTTAACGCCTCCGAGCGGACACAAAGCTCAAGCATTGTTGATCAACCATGATCCATGTTTCCCGGGCGATCTTCGCTTCCTTTGATCGAGTGTATTCTCTGTTCTTTAACCATCATTTCCTTGCTTCCTGCCTTCACTTTCAACATTTGTGTTATTGTCGTTGAACACATCTACCGTATCTCATTTTTTTGGGGGAAGCCTCCAGCTGACACCTTGATCTTATAGTCACCGTCATTCGACACACCTCTCACCTTCCAGCTGTCCTTGATCCTTCATCACATTCTTCTTTCCAAGCTCCACCTATAGTCAGATCAAACGATCCTAGTGATCCCCTCACTCAAGTTGTCCTCGTACCCCTTAGTGATTCTCCAGCTTTTCCTTCACTATCTCTCCTCTTACAGCAAGGTACCACACCTACTGCCGTCTGTTTCCAGCAAGATTTACTGGATCGAGCCAAACGATCAGAGGACGAATGGCTTCCAGGAGCATTGGAGCAAATTCGATCTATCAGCAATATGCGAGAGAAGCTGCATCAAGGACCAGAATCAGCTAATTCAAGTAGTACAACTCTCGCTTCACCTCATGTTCAAACAGTTATCATCGCTTATTCTGCCAATCCTGCGCTTACTCAAACTGCAATCAACGCTTGTATCAATGCCGGTGCTGCGGGCGTAATCAAACCACCATATGAGCTAGATACCGCTGACCTTGTCATGCGTATCGTTGATGCTTATCGAAACGGAACAACCATATCAACAGCGTCCTCCCCTTCGATCGGTAGAACTCCATCTCCATTCTCGCAATCTCGATCACCACTCGGAACACCTCTCAACGAAGAAACAACAGTGGTACTACCTCCTACAGCACTTGATATGGGAGCTGAACATGAAGGTGAAAGAGTTTTAGGTGCAGCTGTCTCTGGCGTAAATGGACATAGAAAATCATCAAGTGGAAGTTGGCATGTTGATTCTGCCAAACGAGCTTCCATTTCTGGATCGATTAGGAAATCTTCTGTATCAGGATCTAATGGTGGATTGGGTACGTCACCTGAAACACCTTTCTCAGCTAGTAAAACATCTTTTTCACCTGTACCTACAGATTTCTCATTACCTCAACCATATCATTTCGCTTCTTACGCTTCACAGTGTAATCCAAGAAGAAGGAGTGTAGATATCGGTGGTTTATCATTAGCTCTGAAGAGAGCGTCATTATCATTTGAAGAAAATTCAACTAAACCTATAGGTACAACGCTTGCTCAAATTAAAGAAGGTTATTCATTCCCACCTACCCCTATCACACCAACAAAAAGGACAACATCCAGTAAAGATATAACTAAAACTTCTGCTCAACCAGTCGCTGAAAGTGAAGGTGAAGAAACGGAATTGGCTGAATTACTGAGTGCAATGTTTTGTCATTCTATGACTACCATAGAGGTTCAAATGAGTGATTATGAAGCGTAAGTTTAATTTTTTACAAAAATTAGTCAGTATCAACGTTTATGTTCGTTTAATAGGCTATCTGCTCCCTTGACTCAAGAACACAGAGAAAGATTGGTACATGATTTGGAAACTTGGAATTTCAAGCCTCATAATTTACCTGAAGGAGATTTGTATCGGGTCGCTTGTTTGATGTTTGAAAGTATATTCAGCTCAGAAGGATTAAAGGAAATGAACATTGAGCGAGGTGAGCTCTTCCTCTTTTCTATAGATAGATCGACCTTGCTAATCATGATATTCTGGTAGATCAAATCAACCGGCTATTATTCGCCATCCGAGCCATCTATCATGCCCCCAATCCATACCACAACTATGTACACGCTATAGACGTTCTTCAAGCCACATACATGTTCCTCACTCAGATTGGTGTTGCCCCTCCTTTCTCTTACATGCGAGATTGGACACCTGAAAAACCAGCATGGCAGCGTTTGGACGAATCAGATAGGGAAATAAGTGTAGGTACTAGAAGAGCTAGAGAGGTTATGAGGCCTCAGGATGTCTTAGGTGTACTAGTCGCTGCTATGGGTCATGATGTCGGTCATCCCGGTTTAAGTAATGCTTTCATGGTAAGTCTGCGTACCTTAGACGTTGTAACAACACAATGCTAATAACGACGTGATGTAGAAAAACGCCAAAGTACCACTTTCACAAGTTTACGAAGATAAATCAGTACTCGAGAACATGCACTGCATGCTTATCGTTCAATTACTTCGTAAACATGGTTTCGGTTTCCTCATTGAAGGTTCAGCGTTACCCTCAACACAGACACTCGATCAGAAATCTTTTAGAAGGGTTTTATATTCAACCGTACTAGCAACCGATATGAGTTTACATTTCGCTTGGATTCAAAGATTGAAAGATTTCGATGAAGGTTTAAGAGAAGGTGAAGTTGGTGAAGATGAATATGATCGAGTCATGATTTGTCAAGCTTTGATCAAATGCGCAGATATTAGTAACCCTGTGAGTATATATGGTCTGTCTCATTTTCGCTTGTGGATAACCTGCTGACTGGCGTCGAATAGACACGACCTATCGACGTTTCTCAACATTGGTCATCCGTACTATTAGAAGAATGGGCCAAACAAGCATCTTTAGAATCTGATTTAGAATTACCTGTGTCTGTAGTAGCATCTGCTGATGCAGCATTACAAGCTAAAGGACAAATTGGTTTTATTGATTTATTCACCTTACCATTATTTGAAGCTGTATCTGAGGCTTTACCTGAACTTCAGGTCTATGCTGACTCATGCGCAGATAACAGAGATGTCTGGCAAAGAAGATTAGACGTTTTAACTGCACCACCTGAAGAGAAAGAGGCTTCTGATCAAGAAAATGTTAAACAGATGATTCAACCTTTAGTTGAAGGTGCATCACACGATGAAAGATTCAAAAGTTTGTTCCCACTATTATTACCTACTTCATTAATCACGAGTTTAGATGGTGAAAATAGTAGTCCTATAAATAGCGGTGATGAACAAATTATACCGTCAACACCACCCACACCAATAACGACAAGTACAATTCCTCAAACAACATCAACGGATTCTCAAAGTATAACATCGCAATCACAATCTGAATCACCAGCAGCAAAAGCTATAAGATCAGTTTATAAAGCAAAAATATCTGACCAAAAACCAAAAGGAAGAGTAACTTCTTCTTCATGGGCAAGATCTTTAGCTGAATGGAATGAAGGTAGAAGAATGTCAACTCCTGAAGTGGTTGTTTCAAGAGGTGATTTCTCATAACATCAAATCAATTGATCTTATAGGAGTTTCTTCCGGCATATCTTTGCTTACAATCCGGATACCACTCGCATACTTTTTTCTTTTTTTGTATTAATATCATTTTGTGGACCAATATAAACATTATTATTAACTCTCGAGTTCTACCAACATTCCTCATATATTCACATCCATTTTCATAATCATAATCATGATCATAATCATACCTCTGATATCGATAATCGTTGTACCAATATACTTTAACAGCAATATCTTCATTTATTCAATTATCAATTATCAAACCTCATAATCATTTCCATATTTTACATTTTACATATCTTCTTCACATCACATTATTAGTAGTACTATTTTTCTCCATAAGCAAGCAAGAGAACATCATACGATATAGCATGTATATTTAGTCAATGGGATAAGACGATTGAACAGATTGCGTACCTTGTACTGAACATGGTTCGCAGCTCATTCATGGTAAAAAATCATTTTGCTTGCGCTTGAATAAAAACAGTTGATAGAATGATGCGATAAGATTGGCGTGATAGAGGATAAAAATAGATGCTTACTAATATAAAATGTCATCATCGGCCCGGTCCGAAGAGGTGATGTGATGATGTCGTGGTTGATAAGGAATACATACACTTTGAAGATGAGACTGAGAATGCAAGAGCACATCATATCTTTGAATATCAAGAGACTTATACCCAGCTCTGACTCAGCAACAAAACAGTATAAAGAGCAACTGGTTTACATATAGGTAGATGACTTTCGTTTCCACTATCACGAGAAATACAACAAGAAACCCAATCATAAGTAGGATCAGAACAATGTCAACTGAAATTCCTAAAACAATCAAAGCTATCCAAGTGAGTATTTTTGTACCAAATTAGCAATCAGTCCGATTGTACTCGAATACCAATGCTTAGATGAAATAATTACGGCTTGTATAGGTAGATAAAGCTGGTGGTCCAGAAGTCAACGTGTTAAGAGAAATTCCTACACCTGTACCCAAAGATGATGAACTATTGATCAAAGTTGAATGGACGTGAGTAGACATTATGCTCTATACATCCAACATATCACAGCGAGATATGAATGTGGATTATATTGACTTTCTTGTTGTTCGTTTGTTTTGATTCCTTGATATTCAGTGGTGTCAACTATATCGACAACTGTGAGTTCATAAGAGAATTCCTTCAAGTGTTCAAGTAGGACCAGTCACGAATAGACTAACGGTACGAGCTATACAACAGATTTCAGATCAGGATTATATCCTAAACAATTTCCTTACACAGTAGGACAAGATGCAGTAGGCATAGTAGTAACATTACCTAAAAATACATCAACATCTTCAGTTAAAATCAATATTGGTGATAAAGTATGGACAACAGCAGGTAATTCATTTGCAGAATATTTAGTTGCACCAAGAGATAGAATTGCTTTATTACCTAAAGAAATTGATTCCAAAGATGGGGTTTCTTTAGCTACTCAAGGTTTAACTGCTTTATATCTATTAAAAGAATCTTATCCTGCTAAAAAAGGTGATTGGGTTTTGGTTAGATCGGCTGCTGGTGGTGTTGGTTTGATCTTAACTCAGGTGAGTTCAATCTTAACTGTTATCATATCATCTTCTTTGGCACTGTATAACTGAGACATCTGTTAACTCTTACTGCGAGTATGTAGATCGCAAAACACTTTAGTGTAAATGTAATTGCTACAGTATCATCAGAGTCAAAAGTTGAATTAGTTAAACAAAATGGTGCAGATCATGTATTATTATCATCAGATTCATCCGAATCAAATATCAAGAAAATCCTGGAGTTGACTGGCGGTGAAGGTGTACATGGTGTTTACGATGGTGTGGGTAAAGATACATGGGAAGAGAATTTTGAAATTGTTAGAAGAAAAGGTACTATAGTTACTTATGGTAATGCTTCTGTGAGTATAAAATTCCAACTAGACCAGCTTCTTATATGTATGTTTCGTGAATGTCTTGTTCGTAACTCATAATCGATTCTTATTTGATAGGGCCCTGTACCAGAATTTTCACCATTAAGATTATCAGCAAAAGCATTAAAAGTTACTCGACCTACATTATTCGCTATAGTTAAAACTCAACAAGAATGGGATGAATATACTTCAGAATTAGTTGAAATAACTAAAAAAGCAAATATCAAATATGCCGTACATAAAATATATAATTTTACTGCTGAAGATGTTGCTCAAGCTCAAAGAGATATTTCAAGTAGAGGTACTACAGGTAAATTGTTAATCAAGGTTTCTTCAGAATAAAGAGGTACCGATCTTGTCTGGCTAAATTAGCAAGAATCAAGAATCAAGTGCTCGAATACGGAGAAAAGGAAACAGGATTGATGGATGAGATGGATTGGAAAGATATATGTAATCGAGAAATTCTGTACAGTAAGAAGTCGATGAGAAAGTAAATAGAGTTTATGCAAAGTATACATCTATATCTAGTACAAATATCGATTGGCAGTATTTACGGCTTTAATTAATGGACAACTACTTAATGAGATAAGCGACAAGGAAACTAGCAGCACTTCCACCTGCTAAACCAGCTACTAAGCAGAAACTAGCCAATGTACCTGCTATATCCCTTTCATCCTCTTCTATCCTTTTATTCATTTCAGGCGATGACGCTACAATCATACATAACGAGCCAATATAACCATTTGTTAATCCTAATGATATTATAACCAGGAAATACATCAAATCAGAATTGATTATTGGGGTTGATGACCTGGGTGTTGTATTACATAGGAATAACAATGGGATGAATATTGTACGTAGTAGCGAGAGTGATAAGAGTCTTGCCGGTGATGTAGTGAACAATGATTTGATCGATGGTAGATATGTTCTTCCGCAATAATCACCAACTAAAAAGAAAATCTGATATAAGTAAAGGAAATACACCTCATGTATATCACTATAGTTGTGATAAGGTAAAATATCTTTACTTACTGTTAAATATTAGGAAGTGCAGCGGGATGAATACGTCAGGTTGAAGTAATCTTGGTGTAGGTTGGTGAGTTGATAAGATTGTAGTGGTTACTGCGGGGAAGATCGACTGGTATCATATAATCAGTTAGCTTACTCCCTTAAGCACAATGTCAAGTTCAATAATTCAAGCGGGAGATTGTGGACTCACAAGGGTAACAATGAAAACATAAGCTACAGCGACCATCAAAGATAAATTCTTTTTTAGTACCTTCTTCGTAACGCCTTTCTTTTCATCTCGGTGTGGTATTGTTGAATCACTTAATCTTGGCGCATTTGACGAGTTATTCGTTATGATTGAATAATCAGGATGATTAATTAAATATCTATGAGCAAATAAACAAGCTATTGTACCAATTGAACCTAATGCCCATAAACCTACACCGGCCAAATTAGATGCTGACGATTCTGGTTCATCTTCCTCAGATTTTGTTTTTGATTGAGATGAAATTATAGCTAATAATAATTGAATCAAAGAAACCAAAAAAGCTATACCACCTTGACCTGACATTACAGCTAAGATTTCTTTTGAACCCCATAATGAAGATAAAGCAAATACACCAGATTGTAAATATGCTGTTGAGATCGATAAGACAAAAGTAATCAATATTATCGTTAAGAATAATATCGTTTCATTTGATGAAGATGATAATGAAGGTAAAATCAAAGGTAATAATGGAAATGTAAATATTATTGAAGAAATTAATAACAGTAATAATGACCAATGTATTCTTTTCGATGGTGATGTCTGTAGTTATACACAAAATAATGAGAAGTTGATTAGTAAATCAAACGTTTCTATCAACTGATTTTAAAGCGATTCCTGATAGGATATAGATAAATTCACCTTTCTTACATTCCTTTGAGCTAATCCTAAGAAAAACAAATTACCAAAACAGAATGAAGTTGAGATATAACTAGCTAAATTTGATTTTAGGTTGGAAGTTGAATTAGTCGGAAAAAAAGTCGTTAAGAGTGGTATAGTGCATATTAGTGCTATTTTCCAAAGGTGGACAATGCATTGTTAGCATGAACTATAAACGCAATGGCAAAGTGAAAATTGTGCATTTCAAGTCCCAACCAAACCTTAAGGTACTTTGACTCACCATTCCAAGCCATCAGTACACCTGCACCTAAAATCCAAAAACACAGGTAGACTTGTGGTTGATGACGAGACGCTTCATTTAGTCTAATTTCCTCATCCCTACCTCCGTGCGATGAACTATCATCACCGACTGAAAGTGGTTCATATTCCCCGTCATTGATCCTCGTCTCTTCTGATGGTCCAGACAGCAGTCTTCGAATTGATCTGAGCATCTTTGAACTAGATATACAGCTATACAGCTATGCAATATGGGATAAAAATGATAGATATTATAGTGACGATATATATAAGATTGAGTTGATTCCGGTTAATTAACTCAACAACGTTCACCGTACAATAATATTTAGCGCGACTCCTATTATGGTGGGTTATTCACTCGATAATTTATATATTTCTTCGTAATTTCACTTTATAACCTTATCGAATAATCTCGTACTACATTGCTTATATTCATCTTGGTGCTCTGTTCAACTGCTTTTAGGCTCTCTCATAGGTTCCGTAACCATGTCTGAGCCAAACAATCCCGATTTATCTGTACAAGATGAAGTACAGGACTTTCCAATAGATCCATTGCTCGTAACACCTGAGATGCAACCACCAACATTAGAATCCGCCATCTCTTCGACAATCGCAGATTCCCTACAATCTCAACCTGATAATATTGCTTCATCGTCTTCGAATGAATGCCCTCAGACGATATCTATTGCTACAATAGTGGCAGCCATGTCATCTATACAACAAGCTGAAATTCCTGAATTTACACCTTATGTACCTAATACAGGATCTAATGGTAGAAGAGCAAGTGCAAGTGCTGGAAAAGGAGTCAACGGACCACATAGGAGCGTAGGGTATGTATATGCACCCAACTGCCGTCAGCTCCTTCGTTGTGTGCCCAGGTGTTTTCCTATTATTTTCATCTAATAATGAATACAGCTGACATGCATATAATACTTACAGCCCAGAACTGTCGACTCCATCCAAATTATCGCAAGTTTCGGGAGGTTCTTTCATACCGACAGGCAAACCCCCTTATGAACCACCTGAAGATATAATTTATCCACCAGATAGAATAGTAAATCCATTTTGGGGCGATATGACACCTCAACCTATAATAGAAAACTTCCCTGCAAATTCACTATATAGACCTAAATATTTACCTTCAGATATAGATGATAGGTTAGATAAGAGAAGTGTTTGGATAGGTATAGAGAAAGATTCATGTAAGTCCTATCACCAACTGCGTTTCTATTCTCGTACGATCCCGACAGTCCGTCTGACAATACGAGTAATGTGTTTAATTCAGCTCGTGCTGTTTACTTCTTACCCCCGACTTGTCTATGTTGTAAAAATCCCGCTGTTGCTCAACATTGCGATAGAGGATGGCCAACTTGCTCTCGATGTATAGGGAGAGGTGTCACTTGTATACCAGGTAAAGCATGGGGGATGATGCGTCCGAAAGGTAAACGTCGAAATCTCAAAGCAGAAGCATCTAAGAGCAAGACCGATACCGTTCAAACCCCCTCAAAGCAAACCAACGGGATGCCCGGACCGTCGAAGTCAACAAACACGACAGGTACAACTTCATCACAATCCACTTCCGCCAAAGGCAAAGGTAAAGCTCCAGAGCAACTATACATAGCTCCACCACCATTACCTGATCTTCCATCTGTAGCAAGAGAAACTCCCATGGAAATTGACTTAACTGTTTCGCCTATCGATCAAATGACATCCAGTAAAAAGCGAAGACTGTCATCAACAGCGGAAGCAGATCCGAAGCGGGTTCGGCGAAAATCTAATACTATACGAGATACCAATAGCCTTTTACCACTTTCTTCTGATCTACCTCTATCAAAAACCGATCGAGAATATTTCTCCAGGCTGGAAGATAATGCTAGAAAATCACCCTTGACTGATATGCGAGGCCCGTGTCCTGTTTGGGCAAAAACAAGAAGATCATTACAGGTAGCTGCTGAATACTTTCGTAATCCGACATCGTCTGCTGGCGCAAGTGTGGAAATTGGTGCAGGTGGTATAGCCAGAGGAGTGATACTTGAAGGAGAAGTAATGGGAGCTCAAGGTTTGTTTTGGGGTCAGGGCAAAGATACTGGTATCATCATGACTTCTATGTGAGTCTTTCGAAGTGGCAAGCAGTGAAACCAACTTTTGACTCATACTTGTTTTAGTGGTCATCCTCGCCGTAAACAATCCTTTCGTCCTAATCCTGAGCCGGCGCCACTGTCGTCGCAGACGTCCAACCTATCTGCTGAACCCATCATCCGTTCATCCACGCCACCTCTGGATATTCTTTCTTCTGTCCATAACGCTCGGAATATCGATATATCACCAGAACCTGTTACGATAGCCCAGTCCGATGTGAAACCTTTGATTCAACATACGTCAACCGAAGAAGCTCCAGAAATTTCTGCTCTACTAATGGCTCAGAGGGCTAGAACGCCTATTGCAGTAGCTGTTGCGCAGGATTACAGTTCTGTTCCATTCAAAGTGCCGCGACCGTTTATCGTTTTAGGCTGGTTCTGGATAACGGACGCTTGGGTGGGTGATCTCGTTCTTATTTCAGCAATGCAATCAGCTTATTCTCGATTTTAGCTGGAACCAGTCATGCCAGATCTTGAGCTGTTTACACCTCATCTGAAAAAGCCTTCTGCACCACCAGAATTTGTTACATGGAAATTCAGGTTTGACTGGTGTATTGGAGGTCAGCAAGATTCTCCATGGTGGAGCTCCGCTCTAATAACTGGTAGACCATCGTTGAATGGTTTGGGTAGCAGAAATGATGAGGAGTGGCCAATATCAGCATCAGATAGTGGTTCAACAACCGTTTCCCCACCTTCGACTAGTCTTGTAACAGCGAGCAGCACTATCAATCAGCACGTATGTGCAGCCTGTAGATATTCCTCTAAGAAGGTATATGAGTTTGGAGACTTATGCCTCAATGAAGGCTGTAGCTGGTTCTTTGGTGATGTTTCAAGCGAATCTAGTACGTCTCATGAATAATGAAAGGTATCACAACAAGTATAGCTGATAGATTTGTGCCTTTAGATCGTATTGGTCCAATCTCAAATCGACCATTCCCCTCACCCCTGAAATCCGGTATATTACCTGAAAATCTGGGGCTTCGTTTGCGTCCGCCTGAACCATCGGGGATCAGTCACGATGTAACTCAATCCCATGCCGGACGAGAATACTGGAGAGGATGGGTATGCAATAAGTGTGGTTTGGCTCAAGAGCGATATAAGTGGGCTGGTTGGAACTGTGAGGCATGTGGGGTAAGTTGCAATAAAGACGCTTATTTTCCATAATTAGATGGGACTGACTACTCAATGTACTTAGCATTCCATACAACCACCACGGCGCATATACACCGCAGAAGATTTACGACCACCTTCACGTCCGGTATGTACTTCTACTCGTCAAGATGATGGTTATGCCTCATTCCCACCAGGAACCATTCGCTCATGGTCCCTCTTTGATAATGATATAAAGGTTGTCAAGCATACGTTCGATCCCTTAGTTGTTGGTGAAGGAAGTGAAGTCCACCATGTTCTGTCACATGAAGGTAAAGATGTCAACAAAATAGCTGGAGAAGCTCTAAAAGGGCTACAAGTGCAAGGAGAAGCTGAAGTGCCGTTTCGAAGGTATACTGCTACCAGTACCACCAGAAGACGTGAGTTATCTGTTCAAAAGTGGAAGCTCAATGCTGATTCAGATTGATCTAGCTGCGGAACTCACTCTATCACCTTTCTACACTTATCTATGTGGATCCGATTCCACTCCTCTCCCTGGATTTCCAACATATCGTTCGATACATTGGCAAGATGCTCCACCTGTGTGTCTTGATGTAATGGATCTGATCAATCACAGGTCAGGAATGACGTTTCCTGGACAACCTGAGTGAGTAGAGTATTATTTGTTCGACATAGCTTCGCACCTGCTGATATCTGGTGAACAGATTTGGTAGCCTTCTGATAACAGCTAACCCGCCAAACTTGTCAGCTCGATTGACTTCAGTAAGTTGTATCTCTTTGTGAGCTCCAAGTTTGATTTGGTCAGCTGATAATCCTTTACAGAAACTAGTGGTAGAGCCAAACACTTATATGTCGGTCCTGTTTCTGGGATCTGACGGAGATATACGAATGAGGAACATTGGTGGAAGAGGCAAATCAGGAGAATTGACTTTTCAGCACGGAGACGTTGTAGGCTTTAAAGCGGGATCGGAAAGTATAGAAGCTACCTTGAGAATGGATAACTTTGGTTTTTGTGAGTTTACTGGTCTCTTCCATCCTGCTCAACCGACTCTAGCTTATACCTTTCAAATAGTTTGCATCGCCCGACATGCGAAATCTACTGAACCTCCTCTACCTCTTACTGCCACTTCTGACTCAACTTTCTCGGTCGACAGCTTTGCTCATCCTCATATACGAAGTGATTCGCATTACCCATCTTCGTCCGTAGAACCTCTCTCTGCAACTTTGCCTCCTGATATTCCACCTCCTTCTTATGCGGACGAATCCTCTATAATCGTAACACCATATAATGCTCCGCCTCGAAACTTCAATACTCCATTATTCGTTCCTAAAAGACCAAAATCCAAACCGGTCTTACCACCTAAGCCAGTCAAGCTAGCTGTAATGAGTATGGAAAATTGGTATATTGGTTCATATCCATTAGATCCAAACCAACCTTTACGAATATATCCTCCGTACCGGCGTACGGGATCAAATGAAAATGAAATTAAAGAGGATGATAGCATAAAGCTCATTTATCTACAAGAAGAGCCACCTTCAACTATACAATTGGATCCTCCACCTCTATCTCCCTTACCTGGCTATGATGATTTAGAACCTGAAGAACCTGTCCCACCTCCGCCTACAACAACAACAGGCAAGAAATCTACTCCAGCAAATAAGAAAGGTTCAAAATCAACTACCACAACGACTGTAACTCCGATAGCTACACCCACCCGCACAAGTGCTAAAAAGAAGAAAAACCCCAGAGCAAGTATCAGTGCTACACCAGCTGGAAGCGTTATAGATCCGGAAGAAGGCACACCAAGTGTGAAAAGTGTCAGTACTCCAAGTGCGAGAGGTGGGAAGAAAGCTAAAGGAAAAGGAAGAAAGTCTGGTGCTTAGTTGAGTTTCTCGTCGATATCGAGTCACATGCTTAGTACCATATGCAAATTACCATCCATTGTACTTCTGTTATGCATACAGACGTACCATTGTCAAACAAGATCCCTCAAGTGTGCTCATATTTGGATTGAATACCGTTTATCAGGCGTAAGAGCTTAACATGCTGCCAATTGGAATTCAACCACTTACTCCGCTTTCCGATTTCCTCGGATGGTCGTCTTTTTTCATGAATACAGAGTTACAAGGTGTCACATGTTATCATGAAAAGAAAGTTTCAACGTCCAATATCGTCACTGCCATCGTATACATACGTCGCTTCCGTTTTCTGCAAACTCTGCCAGCCAATGATGTGTTGTAATATTCGAAACGCGCTTCTGATTGTCCTTTTCCGAATGCGAGGATGGATGTCGCACATTGACCCTTCAATCACAGCATATCTATGCCATATAGTTCATACGCTGGATCTGCGAGTCTGCCGCTCCACTGCTACTATTGTTGCTATTATTGATAGGTCTTGCAGTCTTGTCAGGCTCGAATCTGTAAGTCCCATATGATTGTTGCCAAGTGAGTGTGCCTCCTCTGGCTCCACCTGCAGCAGGTGTTTCTCCACCCAAAGTGGCAAAATTGAATATAGCTCTCGTGTCTCGTGTAGAAGGCTTTTTGGTCGATCCGGTCCCAGTCAAAACGAGGTCGTTTCCTGCTTTGCGCAGACGATATGTGTCGTTGGGTTGATGACCAAATTTGAAAATTGCAGTGTGCCCTTCTTCGGAATCTTCCATCGAATTTTTCGTCAAAGGTTCCCAAAGCCGCCTCTTGATTTCCCACTCATATGCTAATCTTTCGCTACAAAGCATTCAGCAATCGTTAGGCATACAAAGATTGATATTGAAGTTCACCTCAAGATTCTGACAGAGAAGTGAGGCAAGTATGTGTGTGAGTCGACTTACGTGGTCTTAGTAAGGAATCTCTCTTCTACAAATCGCCTCATCGCGTTAACGGCCCTACTGAGAATGATTTTTGGGGCAAAATCTATGTCGACTGATATCGGAGAAGTATAGTAGTTGTTCTGAATTATAAGAGAGGTCACAGCGAACTGTATATCTTCGACTGCAAATATCAAGATAGCAGATTATCCGTCTAGCCTATGGAAATACAAATGAAGTGGGCAAAGCTGAGTCACCCATAAAGTACGAGAAGGGCCGCTCTTCACACTTGAGAAGCTCATCGAAAATATCTGATTTCTTCCACAACCAATCGAAGACACCTTATCCACATACTACGACACTTCGACTTCGAAGATACTTTAGACCTAATGATTTCCGTGCAAACCGGCGATAATTTTCTAGACTTAACGATCAAAAGCGAGAATTCGGACAGCCCCTTGATTCATTTGTATGATAAGAATGCTTTCAAAGCTCCTCCACAAAAGTTTGCAAAGGGAATTGGCTGTCTCATCCTGTCCTTAAACTTGAGAACGGGGTCATTGTGCTGGAATTGGGGAATAATCATATCTAGCCGTGATGCCATCTACCTGTATTAGAGTCACACGATAAAAGCTCTAAAGAAGATTTATGGGTAGCTGAGAGGAAGTCATCTGAAGCTGCATAAGCTGACGTGTTACGATTATATTCTCTCCATTTACGCAGACATATCTACTATTCAGATTCGCTTCTGTACCACTGGCTCTGCAAACAACCTGTACATCATTGATAAATGCCTTCAAAGTAGTGACAGAATTTTTCAGCCTGCCAGATCCGCACTTTGAGCAGAAAGTAGCCGGTCACCGTTGTGATCGCGTACGACTTTTCGGTCTTATTGTCGGTATATCACCTTTGACGAGAAAGATGTATGTAAATGAATTCTCGTCTCCTTTGAAGTAAACCCCTTGACCTCCTTGACTACCATAGTCACACCTCATTCAAGGCAAGATGGCGAGATGATGACATTCGGATTGTAAAAAGGATAGTGCTCGGCCTGCCACACATTTTACTTGACCTTTGTCGATAGAACCGTTTCAACCTATTGGCATTCTTCCATCCTTTATAAAACCCCTAAAAGATATTCTCTGTTGATGTTCCAAAAGAAATTCTGGACAATAAAGGTGGTAAACCACCCCAGGAGCTACGCAATATTAGACAGCTTCATCTTTTGAGTATAAATACCCCCATTTTCGATGCGAAATAAGACTGAATCCCATTCCTATTCAACACAACACTGCCTTCAATCAAGACATCCAATTTTTTGAGTACAACAACAACACTTTTTACCTCACAACCTACTGTATATTATTGAGCATGACATACTACGACAACGTTTACCTTCATGGGAAGAAGGATACAATCACAAGCTACACTGGTGCAGACTCCGAACGATTCTATCCCTATGTCGGATCAACCGAGAACGTCATCGGAGAGTGGGTGACACGAAACTACAAACTAGAAAAGTTTCAGGATCAGATAAAGTATTCCAAGATATGGCTACTTCATTGAGAAGTAGTAACTTGACGAAATTCAACAGTATTCAAGAAGCTGTGACTTCCCTCAAATCTTCTCGAGACCCAGCTGCATTCGACAAACAATACTCTTTAGTCCTTGAAAACAAGAACAGTAACAAAGTAAGGGGCGGTGCATCCGAAAATGAAACATATGGATGCCCTTTCGAAGCTCCTGGTTCCAATCAGACAGAGTGAGTAAAGACTGCTATACAACAGTATCCGTCAAATACGCATATATTTAAATTACTGGCTAATACCATCCAAACATCCTACCATACCTCATAGCTTAAAGAGCAAATGTGCATACTTTCCAGGACTCGGCTTGGTTATTGAGGCGGAGACAAACTACCTCTTCAACGATGATGATTTAGAAACACGGTTAGAGCCTCGCGAAGCATTAAATAATGCTGACATCTCGTGCTTGAATCCTTCGTGTGCTATAGAAGCGAGACGCTCATACTGCTATGTTCAGACATCCTGCATGCATGTCAAAATTTTACGGGTAAATCCATAGCCCAGCTGAAAGGACTGGGCTAAAAATCAGACTACACGCTATATACTGTACTTATAACTTGGACTCTCAGAATCCTGTGTGGCTTTGTAGCTGCTGTTTGTTGGAAGTATGACGGGTACCAACGGCTCGAACGTTGCGGACCTTTGGAGGATAATTTGTTTTCACTATCTCTAAATTTGCTTGTAATGGCTTCCGAAATTTTGCATATCTTTTTAAGGTAGTAGCTCGAACCTCAGCCTTTCTGTAATCGACATACTCTGGTCCATTGTACAGCAAGAAGTCCCAGATTCTCAGACAATCGCGAAATATAGTATATATAGATATCTGAGTAATGATTACTCACAAGCTTGACATACCATGCAATGTGACATCATCCTTTCATCTCTAGGAGGGAAGACGCAAAATATCGTTAACTTTGCGTTGCACCCATTTGAACGCTGTCAATGTCAGTTTCAAGTATAGTATTCTCGCCTTTGAGGAGAAGTCTTGTATCATGAAAGGAACTAGCGACTTCGTTCCTTGTCCTTCTCTTCTGACTGACTGCCTTCTTGTCTGAATGGATAGTCAGGGCTTCATCTACTCCTACACTCCCCAATTGACAAAAATTGAAATTTATAGATAGTAGAGTGCGAAGGATGTCCCTTTTTTAGACATTCACTGTAATCATCTGTCAAGCCTCCAAGTTCATGGTGGCTATCCAGCAGTCCGCTCAGGCTCAATGTCCAGAGACGTAAATGACACGCAATCGATCACTGATTCGCGTTCTGAGACAAATACTTCACAGCCTGGAAGAGCCAGACGAGCCTAGAATAGATTAAGAGATCGTTTTTCTACACCTCGGAGAACGCAAGCGCTATATCCCTAATAATCTTCAACCCAAGAGGCTTTGACCGATATAACCAATAATACTGAAAGTTACGTGGCTAATCGGACTATGATGGTGGAAGTAAACGACAATCACGAGGGTTATACAAGCATACTGTTTCAGAGCCCCTTCAACTTTAGACCCAGAGTAGGTTTGTTCGTGTTCAGCTACAAAGAGTATTGAGCTGAATATAGCCGTTGTGGACATTAATTAGTCAAAATGCAGGCTATCTCTACCAGTTTGAAGAGCGCAGGCTTCTTGAAGCATTCTCGTCTGCTGAAAGCAGGGTACTTCAGCTTCGATATCGTGACGTGATGATATCGCAAGAGGGTGATGGTCGTTCGTTAGTATTCATCATTGACCAAAGCTAGACACAGTAGTTTCATTTCGTCTGAAGGGGTTGTGTAACTCCCTAGTGTTGAAATCACGTGATACTCGATAGCTACCTCGAAATTTTGTACTGCTCTATTCTCCCTTACTTTAAGTTATCTAGTTGTCTATTAATCATATATTACTTTTACTATGCAACTATCGTATACATTCAACCCCTAGATGCATCGGTACAATATGCATAGTTGTCATTGTTGCAATAGAAAAAACAAATTTACTTTTTCTCGAGGATAGAGAATCCTTCGTACACGCAAAAAGGATACGAGAAGTCATCCATCTTCTCCTTCAATTCCGTATATGTCGGGCCAGATAAGATAAAATCAACATACAATACAGGTATTCCCGTGAATATGAGTATAAATAGAATATATGGTTAGGTAAAATCGTTTATAATTCACTTTCTGATAACGCAAACCGTGTAAGTGAGATCAACATGGACGATATCAAATCAACATCATCATGTAATAGCACAGAAAGCAGTGCCACAATCGGATTCAATATGCATAATCTCAGTGGCACCGACGATGCAACTGCCCAACAAGAATTTGCACCCACATCCAACATATATTCAGGAGAACCAAATTTTGTTTCGATAGGAGAGATGTTATCCCAGAGCTCTTGGTACACGCCAACTCTAAGTACCTTGAATAATTATCAAAGTGCGCTTGAATCCCAAATCGAACAAAACGCGAAAAATTGGGGTCCGCCACAACACATCGATGCATATCCTTTCTCGGCACCCTCAAGATCGTTTCCAGGGTGAGAATTCGCATCTTCCCATGTCGAACACGGAATTCTGTCGTACAAACTGATGAGACTGTATCAGCTATACCTGTACATATGTTTATCTTCCCATGATCAACAAGTATATCGAATTCGGTGACGCCTGCTGTATGCCGGAGTCGAATGAAGACACGCGTGAAAACTCCACAGGTGGAGCTTAATAAGTTTGAGGCCACACGGACAGGGGATTTACGGACGACCTTCGATTCTGGCAGGCTGGTGTAGGGTTGTAGCTATACAGCTTCAGGTTGACGCTACAAATTCTTAGATGGTATGTCTTTATGTTATCCTTGATCGCTTCAACAGATGACATGCAAACATTCTGCAGTGAAAGGAAGCACCTACTCCCTTGCCTTCTGATATGCAGGTTCCGTCCTGTAAAATTAACACCAATATTATACCACCTTTGCCTTTGGTACGGAACTTGACATTTGTCCCCTCTGCCTTCGTTTCAATCCTTTATCACTCCTCCTTTGAACACTGCAACTCCGCAGTGCTTCAGCCAGGGAAGTCTGGCAAGCATTTCAACGGGCCATGCTATAAGTACTATGCAACTCTTGACGTTATTCCCTCTGTGTGGACAATTCCTATATTTACAACGGTGCAAACAACATAAGCGGTCCACAAAATCACCATGCCTACTTCCGCAAACAGCTCTTCAGTCACCGTACATGAGGAGGACTTGGTTTTCGATAAGAACACGACAGATGTACATGAACGAAACTCTGTCAGAGCAGCCAGACGAACTATGGTAGACCGTTTCAAATCGTATGATTGTAATTCAAGTATCGACAAATTCCGATCTGGCTCGATGACTCCGAGAAACCTCGAAACATATGGTAGTATGCAAGCTGCTAAACAAGCCTTCACAAACGCAGGTGACGAAGAAGCAAGATATACTTTTGTCATCAGCATTGAGTCAATCGGTTTTGAAGAACCTGGATATGGCTTCAGAGCTCCCAGTACCTCGGATCCAAAGTGAGTTATCTGCGAGAGAGAGAAAGATAAGTGATTGGCATCAGACCGACCATATCCCACCAATCGGCGCTTATCGAGCTGACCATTGATGCTACCCTTTTCAGTAAACAAAGTAGCTACATCTGGTGGAAAGATGTTGGGCTTACTACAGAGTTCAAAGAAAGTTAAGGTTGAAGGAATCGTGCTACTGTAATAACATATTGTTCGGTGGCAACCTATTGGAACTCCATAAGCGCCATCTCTGTGCCTGATCCATTCAAATATTATGCATCATCGTTTCGCTGCATCCAGAAGGAGTACGTGTTGGAGAGATTACACACATATATATTCAATTTACGCAGCGTAAAAAAAATCTCTATAATAAATGCTGTCTGCTGAATAAAATGCTCTAGCTATTTCAATTTGTTTTAAATACCTTTCACTTCTTTTTCTCCGCGATCTTGGTACAGAATCGTTCATTGGCTAAGAGCCTTCTTCAAGATGCTGGACGAGAAGCCTGACTTAAGTACCTACGACTACCTGCACATAGGCCTGCTAGCTATCTCGAAGAAGGATGTAATTGTGAAGGTGAGTTGAAGAATCTCAATTTGGTAAATCAAATTCTTCAAGTATTGATTTACGATGATTCATCTCTCTCTAATTTGTGACTTCCATCTGATTCTTATTGATCTGTACAGAATCAACTCGAGGAGATAGCCTCGAAGCAATCTAATCTAAAATTAATAGCAAGATCAAGGACATATTACGAGTATCATATGAAAAGATCCTCCACAATTGAGCATTTCGTCAGAAGGTCAAGTAAAGATGCATGTGATAGTTGTCAAACATCCAGGAATGCAGGATCTAGAGATTGTATATTTGCTGTGGTCAGGAATGGCGAGTTCGATTCAAAGTGAGTTTTCACTCGATACGTAACGGCGGCTAGGTGATTTCTGCACACCTCTACAGTTGGCCGAAATCACCACCACAATTGCTGATGTGGAAAAGCGGACTGCTCAGATGTATTTCATGCTATCTTCGAAAACAAAGCTGCAATGTTCCTGATTTAACTCACACACCTGCACCTCGACCGCAACGTTGTCAGCCTAAACAACCAGCAAGAGAGATTGAGCGAAAGCTGTTAGATGATTTACCGGTCATTGTAAGTAAGGAATGTTCCTTTCCACCAGGAATCAGCGATACAGGCTCTACCGCCATGTCTAACCTTTGCTTCATCTCCATCATGCAGAGACTCGCAGGTCCACGAAAATACTTTGAACAACAGCTATATAAGCTAAAATTTGGCCATCCGGAACATCGAAAATTCGAACGCTTGTTGGAGGATCTAGATGGCATTGAAGCTTTAAGTTGGATGTCAAGCCTCACTAAAATGGTTCAACGTATCAGATCAAACAGGATAGTAGTTGATCCTAAGATCTGATAGCGTCTGAAACAGTCGACATCTGACATCAAGAACGATAAACATCTAAAAGTCACTACGATTAGATCTCAGACCAAACCGAAAGAGGATTGCAAGGTTGAAATCATAGACTTGACGCACGACAGCCTGGAAAGTGATTCTTCTAGCGATGATCAGGAAGATGAGATTGACGAGTTACTTGATGAGTGATAAATACTGCATTAATCGAATATGTAAAGTTTTTCAATCGATTCTAATCTTCTTCTTCACTTTGTGCGATTTCGTCCAGTTCTTCTTCGTTAAAAACACCTTTCAGCTCGTCGACTGCTTCAAGTACACCGACATTTTTGCGTCTCTCTTGTTAATCAAGTCTATTATGTAGGCCGACGATTCGCTTAAGATACCCTTTGATCTCTTTATTATGGTGATTGTCTAAGATCGCTAGATCTGATTTATGTTTTTGTTCCGATTCAGTTAGCTTTCCTTGGGTTTCTTCCAATTCTACTTGAAGTTTCATAATTTCTTCCGTCTTGTTCTCCTCTTGACTACTTTCATTTTCTGATGTTCTCTTCTGTTTGCTCAACTCGATGATCAGCTCCCTATTCTTCGTTGCTAATTTATCGTTTTCTGCCCTCAATCTCCTAGCTGATTCTCTTGAAACTTTCGCATCATTTTCAGCTGATTGACGAGCTTTACGATCCTCATCTCTCTTCTCTCGTAGATATTCATTTTCACGTTCAAGTTCTGAATATCTAAGTTTTAGGGAATGCAATTGTTGTTGAGCTTGTTGAGCTTTATAATTGGAATAAAGAGTTGATTGTCCTAAAGATGATATTGTTGAATCAAGATTTGCTGTAGAGTGTCTTATATTGGATTTCCTCTTATTAAAATGAGTCGAAGATGATCTAGAGGAAAGGGAGGAAGGTGATAAAGGTCTTTTTGGTGGGTTTTTCGATGATGGTCGAGTGAAACCCTTGTCGAAGTAACCTATCTTGTTCTATAATATCAGTGTTTCCCGCTCGCAAAAAGAAGAGGTTGACTGAGTGAGAGAGGAAAGAACGAATGAAAGGAAGATATCGAAAAGGGATAATTGCGGACGGAATAAGCAGAGTCAGTTCAAATGGAGGGATAAGTATAGGGACGATTGATGATCTGTGCATTTACGCTTTGGAGATCCGCAAGATGCATAGTGTATTGTTGATTATGACAGATAAGCTAGATAGGAAAAAGGCTCCTTCCTTAGATTGAGCCTTTACCTTCGCCTGGAACTACTTTTTCACCTTTTTTAACCTTTTCAATTAAATCTCTTACACCTTGTTCACCTTTAACTTTATGTACCCTCTTTTCCAATTGTTCTAATTTTTTCAATTCTTCAGGTAATACAGTATCTCTAAAATTAAATTCTGGGAATTGTTTAGAATTTAATGCTAATTCTACTGCTGAAGAGAATTTAGCTGGATGTGCGGTAGATAATGTGACCCAGTATGAGTTTGGTCTATAAATCAAAGATTATGAATATTAGCGAATAAGGTCGAGCTAGAGAGACTTCTATATGGGCATCTAGGGATGGAACAGGTTTATGCGAATGGAAGACAAAGCTATACTTACGATCTCTTTTGTGATCTTTCTGTGGCTGCTAAACCAACAGCTGTATGAGGATCAACAACGTATGGACCGTACTTCTCAAGTTTGTAGTATTTTCTGATCTCTTCGAGTGTCTGTAGGTAGGATATTTGGGTCAGCATATATACCGATAATGCAAGCTATTTCGTTCCATCAAGCAGCGTTGATATACTCGATGATAAGGGAGACCACCGTCCCACTTACTTGTTGATCTGAAACTCTTTCTGACCAGAAATCATTACCAGCGGCTTGTTTGATTTTTTCACCTAAATCAACTTTACCATTCTTTTTCAATTCTGTCATCCAACCATTTAATTTTTCTTGAGCTTTTGATCTATCTTGTTCTTGATTACCTGAAGGTGAATCTAAAGTATCTAAAGCTAAGAAATAAAGTAATCTTTCGAAATTTGATGACAATAAAATATCCATTGCTGGTGAGTGTGTTGATTTTACTGCTGAACTAGCTTGTTGACCATCTGAAGAACCATTAACTAAAGCAGTTTCATTACTTTGACCTTTTTGAGTTTGAGGTACTTCTTCAGATTCATATTTACCTGTTCGGAAAAATCTTTCTAAAATATCATTTTCATTTGTAGCTACAACTAAATGTTTCATTGGTAATCCTAATTTCTTAGCAAACCATCCAGCTAAAATATCACCAAAGTTACCTGTAGGTACACTAAATTGAATATCACCTGATTCTCTTGCTTCTTTGGGTAACTGGAAATAAGCTGAAAAGTAATATACAATTTGTGCTAAGATTCTAGCCCAGTTGATTGAATTGATAGCACCTAGTCTATGTTTTGAGTTGAATTCTTTATCGGAGAACAATGTTTTTACGATTGATTGACATGTGTCGAAATCTGAATCTTGGACTGCAACACAGTATACATTCTCATCTTCAACTGTGGCCATTTGTGCTTCTTGGATAGGTGATATTCTGCCGTCTGGATATAAGATGAAGATGGTTACTGATGGTTTTGATCTGAGACCGTAGATGGCGGCGCTGTGTGGGATACGCAATACCAAAGATTAGTCTCATAGGATTGACAAGAAGTACATAGCGATGAATGGTGATATTGCCCGTAAGATTCTGCTCTAGCGAATCTGAGCTACATGAGTAAAGATGCAATGACTTACGATCCAGTGTCACCGGAAGTAGCACCGACGACGGTTAATTCTTCTCTTTCTTCTTTACCATCTTTTTCCAATTGTGAATTTCTTCTTTCTAAGAAAAATCTAAATAATTCACCTAAGAATTGTAAAGCTACATCTTTGAAAGCCCATGTAGGACCATGCCATAATTCTAATACGAATTCTTTTTCACCAGTTTGTCTTAATGGTGTTGTTTTTTCATGTCTAAATGTTGAATATGATGTATTTATAATTTGCTTCAAATCATTTTCAGATATGTTTGATTGTGGTATGAATAATGATAAGATTTCAAATGATAATTCTGGGAATGAAAGATTAGACCATTTGGTTTGCCAATCTGATGGTAATTCCGGTATATGTGTTGGAATGTATAAACTGTTACAAAAACGTCAGCTCCTTATACTGTACTGGACCATATTACCAGTATAAGCCAAAGGAAACTCACCCTCCATTAGGTGCTAATCCAGTTAAGACAGCCTGTCAATCCGTCAAGATGATATCAGCTTCTTTCGATGATAATTCGGCTTCCGCACGTTTATCTTCAACTTACATCTTCAAAAGATAAAGTCTCACTTCCACCTCTAGTTGAGAAATATCTCATTTCAGGTTGTGACATTTTGCTTGTTTGTTTGTTCTGATTACTCAGTTGGTTTAGCCGAGATGCAAGCAGGTAGGAGCTGTTTTGTAGGAAGCAAGATATATATAGATATCAGATCAAGTTGTCAATGTTATTCCCCAATATCAGACGTTATCCTTAAGCGTCGGCTTTTTTTTTCCAATAATCATTTCGTAGATCTCACTTTTATCGCGTATCCGGTGAATCCGAGTCAATAAGAGTATAATTACGTAATACATCATTTGACTATCACATTAGATGCATATTCATTATTTATTCTGTTACTGTATCTCTTCTTTCTTGTTCTACTTAATCAAAACCTATGGAAAGTGTATAAATGCTATGGAATGGTATAAATTTCATGAAAATTATGGAAAGGAATGCTATATAATGTGTGCTGGTACACCCAAATAGTTGATTTTACTGACAACCCACAAAGACATAAGTTATGGGATAAATACTGGAATTGAAAATGATGTTGAACACTATATTTAATCTAAGCAACCAAAGGTAATTCATCTAGACTTTTATTAAATTTCTCAAAAGCAGATTCTTGAAGTAGGTTCAACTTATCTTCATCAACTAAATAAGAGTTATTATTGTTGTTCGTACTATTTGATAGATAACCTGAATTCTGGAGCAATGAAGAAATTTGATATAGGGGTGATAACATTTCACTTAAACTTGCAACTTTTTGTATATCTTGTTCTTGACCAACAAATAAAGAGGGTAAAAGTTGTAGTGTTTTAGGTAAAGCTTTCGAATATTCTTGTAATGAGTTTAATTCTCTTGGATCAGGATTTCCCCCAGCTTTCAAAACGTTTGATAATGATTTTGTCACGTTATCATTTGAAGTTAGTTCAATCCAATCTAAGAATAATTTACCACCATATTCCCAATTGTCAACACCTTTTCCTTGTAATTCAAAGCATAATCTCTTTAACAATACTTTATCGTCTCTTAATATAGCCTCGGGTGCTAATTTCTCAATTAAAATTTTATGTGCTTTGTCGAATAATTTAGCTTTGATTAAAGCGTGGTATTCTCCCCATGCATCACCTGATGAAGACAATGATGCTGCTCGAGATTCATGTATCCATTCGATTGGTATCATGAGTGTTTGCGTCAAGAATTGCTCATCCTCTAGAGTTGGATCAGGATGTCGAAATAGTAAAGTTCGAAGTGCTTTTTCACGTCTAAAATTATTCAATTGAGTGTCAGCTATGTCGTGATCACCTCGAGTTCATATAAGGTAGCTTACCCTTCAGGAGTTTCTAGATGTAACAAAACAAAAGCCGCTTTTGTCCATTCACCATTCACTTCTAATTGATTTGCATAACCTTGAGTCAATTGGTCTGCAGAAGCAGAATAACCACTATCATCTTCTCTATCTTCGAAATCTCTTTTTTCCAGCACTTTTGATAAAAGCAAGTATAAATGCCAGGATAATCTGACGTCATATGGTGAAGGTGAAGTATCTCTTGATCCGAGGACTTGATCTAAAGAAATAGTTATATCTGAATAAAGTTTGATAAGATTATAAAGGATATCTGTAGGTTCATAAGATGAATTCCATTTTCTTATCGATTTTATAGCGTTCTCAAGGTAAACAGGTAATGGTTTTGAAGGTGGACAACTTGATTTTAAAGATTCGGAATGTGTGGAAACGAGATCACTTATTGAATCTTCAAATCTATTTCCATACCACATTTGTAAACCTAATGCTCTTTTCCAATCTAAACCTTCAGCAATCAAAACATCAGGACATCCATCAGATCCTTTTGATGAATCTCCAGGTGAAATATCAGTTATTCCAGCTAATAAAGCATATAATTTTCTATATCCTTTAGCGATTAATGGATTAGCTTTATATTTTGACCAATCTTCTAATTGTTTCATCAATTCTTCTCTGAAAATTTCTTCACTTCCAGCTTGAGATATCAAAGTAGCAAGTCTCATGTCACCGTCGTCTAATGCAGATTGAACAGCTCTTTCAACTTGATGACCACTCAAATAGGTGAAGACTTTAGCAGGTCGATCTTCTCCATTTTTGATCAAATCTGAATCTACAGTAGGTGAAACAGCATCTTCCAACCATTTTGACAAGGCTAATTTTCTTCGAATTGATGCTATACGTTCCACTAATTCTTCAGGCGAATCACTTGGAAGCCTGAGATCGAGCTCATCAAAGAGCGCGACTCCTAATCTGAATACACTAGCTTCATGTGAACGATCGCCAGCATCGAAGCGAGATGCAAAGTCGCGGAACCTTATAGCACTATCGATAGCGGCGTATGGTACGCCATCAAGAGTTTCGACTAGGGTATGCTCAAGATGAAGAGATAGGAGTCGCTGGGCTTTCGAATTTTCTGTTTTAGCATCTCCAGCGAGAATTTCCACTTTCTCAATATGGATTACAGCATTGACTTCAGGTGTACTGCAATTATAACAATCAGCATATTGCTCACATACATTAACAGATGAAGAACTCTTTTACTGTACCTACATTTTAGTAGAGGGTGCACATATTTTACCCAAATGTACTAATTCACCATTTGGACCCCATGAACATCTGAATGATCTACCTAATGCTAAACCAGCATCTGATCTTATTCCTTCTTGACCTTGTGCAATACTTTCTGATTCAGTTACACGTGTATATTTTCTAGGTTGTCTAAGTCTAGGCGGGCTAATATCTTTTAATTGTTGTTGAGATTCACCGCCGAAAGAGGTACGCTTGATGGCCCTTTCATCAAGCGATTGAATTTCCTCTCCGGCTTCACCAAAAAACGAATCTTTATTTCTCTGCTTTAAATCTCTTTTTTTACTTCCATTCAGATTCAAGGCAGCTGACTTGGTCTGATGGTTTGCGGAAAAGAAGGATGATTGCATCTCTCTCAATTTCTTCATACCTTCAACACCGACTTTAGTCTTTATAGGTTGATCCCATGCAGATGCTGGATTTGAGGGTATAGACGAATTCAATTCTTCTTCTTCGTGATCCATATCAAAGGTATCATCTTCCTCGTCATCTAGGTACGAGTCTTCTTCATCGACATCGAGACCTGAATCATGTCCACCTTCAGAAGAATCCCTTAAACCTTTGGTAGGTGGAAACATATCATCATCTTCATCTTCGTCTTCATCGGATTCCGGAGTTCTTGAAGGTGATCTATCATTGGTAGGTCTGTTCTTGATAGATTTTTTAGGTTGCGTTTCGGCTTCAACATCTTCATCACTATCATCATCTATACCATATCTACTAAAGTGTTCAACTTTGAAAGTCCAAGTACCGTCATCGGTATAGCTGACGAATTCGGTATTTGGAATATTCTTAACTCTTTTCAAGAATCTAGTGTATCTAGGATCGGATGAATCTCGAATAGGTTCTTTGGTAGCTTTGTCATGAGCATATACATTTTCTAAAGTGATTCTAGCTGGAACGTTGAGACCTTGACCTTGAGGAGCTTTGGCAGGGTAATCATCAGGATAAACTGATAATTCTGATTGATCGAAAACGATGATAGTGCCAAGAAGATCATCAAGTGGAGCAAGGGTGAGGTCAACAGGCTCTAAGAAGGTTACTTCGCCGAAACCACGTCTACCAGCAGTAAAGTTAGGAAGCTCAGATAATTCTTGTTTACTGAGTTGTCGTAATTTCTCCATTTTAGGTTTGCACCAGTACTCTCCCTTTTTGGGGGCTTTTTCGGTACCAGAAACTCGAAGAGAAGAAGATTCAGCAAGAGATGCGTTACGACGAAGTGGTGAATCGGTATTGTCGTTTCGGGAGATTCCGTTGGAAGCAGGTGGATTAAAGAATAGAGTTGCTGGACTACCGGGAGCGATAGCACCTCTTTCAGGCGTAGGTTGAGCGAGACTTCCAGTTGAACTTCTGAGAGCTGATTTACCGAGAATAGACTCAAGTTGATCACCGCTTCCATTAGCACTAAGTACTTTAGGAGTGACAGTTAACTTCTTAATACTTGGTCGTGGGACGAAAGCGTTGGGCGTAAGGGCAGTATCAGTTAAGCCCTTGTATCTATCAGGTGCGGCTGGTGAGTTGAGTATGCTGGATCGTCCTGGTGAATTGACAGATCCAAGAGGAGTATTTGACCGAGCGGGACTTTGAGCTCCGGTAAGAGGAGAAGCGAAACCCCTGAGCTTGTTGACTTTGCCTTTGGTGCTAGGAGTAAGTCGGTAAGAAGAAGCGGTAAGAGGTGGAAGGGCGGGCTTTTTAGATTGTGAGCCATATTCAAGCTTTTGACCAGTGTATTGGAAGAGCTGGTTGTTGCCGTAAGGGTTTTGATCGATAGAAGCTGTAAGAGAAGGTTGTTGTTGTTGCTGCTGAGGCTGTTGAGCAGTGAATTGACCAAGACCTCCGAATAAACTGCCACCGAGGTTGGATTGTTGAGCAGGTTGTGCAGTTGTACTACCGAAAAGTCCAGTAGAAGCAGGTTGTGATTGACCAAGGTTACCAAATAATCCACCAGTTGTACCGGTTTGAGCAGGTTGTTGTTGTTGATTCTGTTGACCGAAGAGACCAGTACCACCTCCGAACAAGCCTCCTGCTGGCTTAGCAAGCGAGTTGTTTTGCTGCTGATTCTGTTGACCTAAAGTGTTATTGGTACTTCCGAAAAGGCCCCCCGAGGTATTGGTAGCACCGAAAAGCCCTCCAGTTTGACCAGTCTGCTGAGCGGGTTGGGTTTGACCAAAGAGTCCACCAGTCGATGGAGCTGTAGTAGCAGGCTTTGCACCGAACAGACCACCACTTGTAGAAGTACTTCCAAATAAGCCACCAGTAGCCGGCTGTTGGTTGTTCTGTTGTTGAGCAGGTTGACCAAATAGCGAAGTACCTGGAGTAGATGTAGCATTTGTACTACCGAATAACCCTCCACTAGCAGGTTGCGTTGTTGAGGATTGACCGAAACCTGAAAAGTAAAAGTTAGTCTAAGGAAATGACGTGTGCTGCATCCTTCATTTACACTCACCACCAAAGCTGGTAGTCGGAGCAGCAGGAGTTGTGGTACTTCCAAAGAGACCTCCAGCAGGTTTAGGAGCTCCAAAGCCTCCTGCAGCTGGTTGCTGTTGATTGGTTTGGCCAAAAAGTCCACCTGTACTTTGTTGAGGTTGAGTAGTAGCACCTCCTACGACATTATGTGAGCTGAAATTTCTCCAGATATTGTTTGCGACTTACCAAAACCACCTCCACCGAATAAACCTCCAGAAGCGGGTTGTTGCTGTTGTTGGTTTTGTTGAGTTTGCCCAAATCCACCAAATCCAGTTGATCCAGCTTGTCCAGTTTGTCCAAAGGTACTAGTACCTGTTGTTGTACCAGTTGAGCCAAATCCACCGGTGGTCCCTGCACCGAATGCAGGTTTAGCTTGTCCAAATCCTCCAAAAGTACTTGTTCCAGCTTGTTGGCCTTGTTGTTGTTGATTAGCTTGACCAAATACGTTCGAGGTTTGACCGAATAAACCTCCACTAGTAGTACCTGGATTTTGTGCAGGTTGACCAAATAACCCTCCAGTTGTACCAGTTGTACTTTGGCCTCCGAAAGGAGATTGATTCTGTTGTTGTGGTTGCGATTGACCGAACAAACCTCCTGAATTAGCTGGTTGTGTCGATCCAAATGTAGAACCAGTAGAACCAAAGGTTGATCCTGTACTACCAAATAATCCACCAGCTGGTTTAGCACCAAACGTTGAGGTTTGCTGTTGTTGAGGTTGACCAAATCCTGTTGAAGCGGGTTGACCGAATCCACCTGTTGAAGCACCAAACGTATTGGCAGGTTGTTGACTGGCTTCTTTTCTGTTCTGCTGATAATCTAAAGCTCGCAATTCTTCCCATGATACACCTCGATAAGGCATCATACCGGTGATTGAATGGAACAAGTGGGGTGGACCTTCTTTACCCATTGTGGTCGATGAAGGGTCACCTTGCCATGTTGGGAAATATGCTGGAGAAGCTGTACCTTGAGCAGGAGGTGGAGGAGGAGGAGCATCTGCACGATAAGTTTGCAGCTCATTTGGTCCTTTTAATACATCTTGACCGCCTGGAGCGGCGCCGAACGTTGTAGCTGGTTTCGCACCAAATAACCCAGATGTAGCTCCAGAACCAAAAGTTGAGGTAGTAGCTGGTTTGGCACCAAACAAGCCACCAGAAGTTGCACCAGTTGAACCAAATCCAGTAGTACCACTTGAGCCTCCAAACAAACCACCGCCAGCTATGAGATAGAGTATGAGCTTTCCTTCAAGATATACTTGCGACAACGAGGGATTCACTTACTGTTCTGTTGTTGTGGTTGACCAAACGTTGATCCACTTGCTCCAAATGTAGGCCTTGAAGCTCCAAACGCATTACTTTGCTGCTGATTTTGTTGAGGTTGAGCACCGAAACCGCCTGAAAGGGAGAATGTGATTAGCTTGAATTCCTTGACATGGTACAATTTTTCTAATGACTCGAAATAATATACTAACCGAATGTAGATGTACCGGTAGATCCTCCTCCAAACAGACCACCACCTGTATTTTGTTGAGCCGGTTGACCAAATCCACCTGTACTAGTCTGTCCGAAACCTAAGATGGGACGCATAATGTCAGTTCACGTAGGTTTAGACGTGAAGTAAACCAAAACTCCATCCAAAGTATGATGGAGAGAAAGAACACCGATGGAGTCCATTCAATATCCCAGTCCTAGGTCAAGATGACCAACTGGATGTATACTTTTTCGCAGAACGAGCTATAACGTTACACAATAAACCTTTCAACTCACCTCCAGTATTTTGTTGTTGTTGACCAAATCCTCCTCCTCCGCCGCCGAATAAACCACCTCCCTGTTGTTGTTGATTTTGTTGTTGATTATTAGTTTGACCCCATGATGAAGTACCTCCAAACATCTTATCGAAATTCTATGATTCTATGTTAATTTCTGAACTAAAGCATCAAATCTGTTCTTTCTTCAATGATCTCTGCTTCCGTCTTTCAGCTGATCGAAGATCCGATTTATTACGAGTGTATTTAGAGGTGAGCACTGATATCAATCGAGCTGAAGTCGAGAGAGTAAGCTATAAGATGAGATGACGATGTTCTAGACACAATCTTCGAGGAATAAGGTGGATTAGGAGGATGGATATTTTATGAAATAATGATCATGTCCTTGACAGGAAGAAGTAACTCAAGTTATTAGTTGCTTAGCTCAAGATACCCAAAACGCGTGGTTGAGGTCAGACTGCATACACGGCGTTATCGGAGTTACATCTATAAGGTCTCTACACCATAGAACGGAAAATGACTATGTGGCGGTCGTTCGCGTATGATTTTCTTTGATTTGATCAGATAACAAAGATGAATGCGGAAAATCTTATAAATGTTCGCTTCTGTTTCACCTCTTGCCTTGATTATAACATGACCATAAACGTCTGTGCGATCAGAAATGAAACGCCAAAACAGACAACCGAGCGTCTGTTTATACACTTGATATCAGTGAGATTTCGCGGCCAAAGCTTGCTCATATAGAAAGCGAAAACTGAGTGTCTGTTATTCGGGAATCTGTCAACTCTGCTTACTGACGTTGAAATCTTGTGGATATCGTACCAATATAACGATGTCATGATCCAAAATTAGTTGATATAAGGCAAAGAACCTTCTGCTAACATCAGATCCCCTCAAAATGCCTTCTTCAGCACTTCCATCCTATTATATCCCACCCCCTCACATCACTTCATCATCACAATCATCAAGATCAACCTCTTCGACATTACCCAAAAGACCAAGTATATTTGACAATGTAGTTGTAGATTTGTTATCAGCCATCGGAAACACCACGACACATACAGAAACTGCATCATTTCGTTCACGATCAAGTGGTAATCCACCTAAAGTACCTCCAAAAATGGCATTACTGGGAGTTGATGGAGAATTACATAAACTGAAACATTCAATCAGTGAAAGAAATTTGATTGATTCACGAAGATCAACTAAAGATCTAAAAGCTATAGATAGATTAATGGAAAATCATAGAAAAGAATTAAAAGAAATTCAAAAAATCAAAAAAGAATTAGAAGAAGAGAGAAGAACAAGGCAAAGATTAGAAATTGAGAAAGAAGAGATGAGGTCCAAATATGAAAATAGATTAGAAGAGACTCAAAAAGCAAATAAAAAAGCATTAAAAATATTGATGAATCTACAAAAACAAGAATTTTTGAAATGGTCTAAAGATTTAAGGGGACATTTACCAGAAATCGAAGTTGGTATAAAGAAACGTATAAATAATTGGGAAAAATCAGCTAGATCAAATGATAATCCCCATAAAGAACATAAGGGCGAAACTCGCCGTTATACTACCCCTCAACAAGGAATACAGGTACAGGAAGAAGATAAACACGTAGAAATGATAGAACGAAGTAGTTCGCCTGAATCGGATACAGCAACAACACAGAAATTGCAAAAACCCTTAAGAAGAAAACCAAGTAAAAATGGTAGAGAAAAAGGTGCAAGGTTTAACAGGATGTCACCTATAATAGAGAAGCATCCATACGCAAGATGACACGGGTAGTGAAAAAGGTAAGATTCCCGATACTCACTGTATAGCTATCAGGAATAGTAAGCTGATTATACAAGGTTACAATTCCTACGCAGATGTATCAGTCTACCTCCTACTTTCCTCTACTATAACAACAATCTATAATTCAACATCGCTGTACTACATGCATATAGATACCTCTTTCACTTGCTATCGTGATGCGTCATATATTCCGGTTAATCTTGCTCAAGCATCACAAGTATTACCCTGATTATGGGATGGGTAAGTAACCGCTAACAGTGCTACCACTAACTGACTAGTACGCGACTTGATTTTTCTCATGTTCGCAAATGTCGACTAAACAAACTGAATCCGACTTGCAGTTATCAACCCAAGTCCGTCTCAACTCCACGTACCCTTATAAGACACTAAGATACACCATCTTTCCAAAAAAAGTTCGACTACATCAATGCTCAGGCTTTCCGAGGTCCAATTGAAAACGGGGACTGAAAACCAACAGCATCATGACGATATACAGGAGTTGGATGCCAAAACGTTCTTTGAGTCGTTGATCAATGATCCTATACTGAATAAAAGCCAGCGACACAACACCGATGTTTCATCTAAACAGCCAAAAAGCTCAAACTCATCTACACCTTCGACATCAATCCCCCCATCCTTCAGCCGCTAAATGAACTTCCACATAATCATGATCGATCTGATAGGCCATTGGAGTCCAGTACTAAAGATACACAAGCTGGATCAAAAAAAAGACCATCATCCCATTTGGACAATGATGGAAATGATAACGGTCAAAAGAACAAACGACAATTTGTTAACAAGCAGATCTCAAATCCTCAGTCTAGACCTTCACATCGCCGTACCGCTTCACAGCCGTATGACACTTCAAACCCTCAACAACGGCATGATACGCAGGATTCGTACCCCAGACCAGACTTCCTCACTCCTCACAACCCATCAACGCATCCTCAACAACCTGCTAAGTCATACTCAACATATCATCTTCAGCAAGCAAGTGTGGATTATTCTCATGGTCCTTCTTTTCCTGTACCTCCTCCACATAATTACCCAGCACGACCCGAACAATCATCACCTACAAATCATATACAACCACATCACACGACGCAACCGACCCATCATCCACCAACAACTTCGCCATTCCGTCATTCCACAGATACAGATTCAGCTCTGAAATCAGCTTTAGAGACCTCAGACATATTACGGAAGTCACTTGCAAATGCAGAAACTGAATATATGAATGTTGTTACTGAACTGAATAAGGAGAAGGAGTCGAACTATATTCTTAGACAGAGACTCGACAGTCAGAAAGACAACGGTCGCGATGAATCGTTGGGGGATCAGCTAGCTGGAGCGAGCGAAAACTATAGAAAATCCCGAGAAAAATACCAAAAAACTAAGGAATCGTTGCGTATAGCACGTGAGCATAATAAGAGCTTGAATTTCCAGTTATTAGAAAGTAGGGACCAGCACAGCTTTTTGAACACATCTTACAATAATCTCAAGAGAGAACATGATGCAATGGAAAGGTTGAATAAATTACACAAAGCGCCTACATTTCAAGAGCTTAAGTTCATGCAGGCCAGAGACGAAGCTGTACAGAAAGGGATTAGAAGATTAAATAGGCAACTCACTACGCTACAAAATGAAAGCTATCGACTTCAGTTTGAGAAGGATGAAGCGGAAGAAGCAAATGAAACATTAAAACAAAAAATATCAGATCAAGAATCAAGAATAAAAAAGCAGAAACTTTATGCGGAAGAAATGTCAAGTAAAATCAAACAATTGGAATCATCTTCACGTAAAGACGAAGAACGACGTGACATATTGATGGATAAATGGAAACAACTCTATGAGAGTAGGGTAAAAGCAAAGGCGAAATTGAGAGATAAAGACGAACTAATCAAATCACTAAAACTCAGATTGGATACTTTGGAAAGAGAGAATCAAGTGGATGTAAAACCCAACATAACCCACCAGACTCAAGCTAATGTTGTCAAGCTGGAGCGAAGTTAGTCAATCAGTACAGGATGTCGCAGACAATCCGAAGCATAAATTTGAGCTTCGATGTTGAGGGCTTGGATCAAGTACTCGTAGCAAGCTTTAAGAGAGTCGATGCATTGGGTTTTTAGAAGTATATACATCAACCGACTACCAGCATCTAGCAAATCACCAAATCACGCGATCCGGTCATTGGGCGGTTTCTTCATCCGAAGCTGGCCTCTTGACGTTTCTGTAACCGACCAAAAAAACGACCAAACCTAAACCCAACCAACCCATCTCGAAGTACCAAGACCACATTTTATTGAGAATGCTGAATCAGCCACATCCACGTGGGTGATGATAGGTCAACGTTTTAGCGGTGATGGCCGAGATACAAGTGTACTAGTACATTAATATTATCATCTTAATGATGATACAAGAAGCTATTTATGCGGTATAGAATATCGTCTCTTAAACGTTGATGTATGAGATGATGCTATATGAGATTGAGCATGAACAGTCATATCAACAGGAACGATCACAACACTTCAAGCTGTGCGTGAAGGATCAAATGCAAGATGCTAGGGTACTACTCCCTATCTCGTCGTAGATCATCTCAAAAAGATCCACCTAGTCCAAGTTTACCATTATATTCATCATCACTAAATGAACCTAGATCACCTCCGTCACCTAAACAACTCACGATACCCACGTCACCTTCAGCTGAAAAGCAACTCACAAGCGATGATTTAGGATCACCCTTCAGTATAACAAACCCGATATATCCATTTCAACCTGATCATCATTCTTCCTCATCTCAGCATAGTCGAAACCATTATGATACTACAACAAGATCGATAACCAGTTTACCTACCTTAAGTGAAGATAGTATACACAATCAAAAGGATAGAAATAGAGATAGAGATGATATACTTAACAGTGTCGGATCAAATGCACCTCTGCTAGCTAGAGATTTCGGTATGTCAGGTGCATCAAGGCAAATATACAATAACAACAACAAAACAAAAAGTAAATCAAGGGAACATGCAAACGAAATAGAAGAAGAAGATCGAAATGGTATACAAAGTATAACAAGTGACTCTTTCGATTTATTACCTGGAGATGATAGCTCTTTACCTAAATCAGCTATTGATTTACCATCACAAAGAGAAAGGACATTATCTAAGAATTCTTCCAATATATTCGATGATCCAACTTTAATACCACCAAAATCAATACACGATGAATACGTTTCTAAACATATTCAACCTATTACTCTTGACAACTCAGAAAGGGATAAACCACCCTTACAAACTAGACCATCATTGAATAGATCAACTTCAGCACCTGGACATCCGTCTCAATCCAAAAACACCACTTCACCTCCATCAAATAATACAGGTTTATTACCTTCTGCCGTTGTAATACCTTCTTCAGGTTCACCCGTGAATGATCCAATTTCATCGAACGAACATAATAAACAACCTATATATGAGATATATAATGCTAATTTATCAACAGAGGGTTTAGACATGAGTAAAAAGTTAAGAAATTACCTGGAAGTGGTTTTAAAAGGTCAAGATCAAGTTGGTAAGATGCATTTAAATTTAGAAGGTATAGGTATGGGTGAAAAGGGTATCTGGCAAGTAGGTGATAAAGATGAAAATCACGAAAGTAATATAGAAGAATCAAAGAATAAAATTGAAGAAAGGCAGAAAGGTGTTGAAGACATAATGCAAACTGTAAGTTATTAGATCTAGAAACCATTTTCACTTTAGTCTTGTCGTTTACTTGATTTTCTTCGTCATCTAGCTTGGAGATATATCAGACACTTTGAGAAATTATCATCAATTAGGTACACCTAAACTTGTATTTTCAAGACAACAATCCAATACGAAAGGAACAGGTAAAGCACCTCGTACACCCACAACGACTAATACGAGTAATTTAGGTAGAGCAACAACTATATCAGGTAGTCCACCTTCTCCAGAAATCAGTAAGAACGGTAATCAAAGACAACGAGCACCTACTTTGATGAGATCTAATACTGCCGTAGGAGATTTATCACCAAATTCCATCAAAACCGATAAACTGAGACCTAGATCACCATTAATGAAATCCTTTACTAAATTTACAAGTTCAAGTGATGATGATGAGCAACATCATCAAAGTCAACCAAAGAAAATATCAGATTCACCTGAACAAGATATCAACGAACCAAGTATACCTTTCCCATATAAACCTTCCAAGAAATTACCATATTTAGATATGGATAAACTGGAAAATGGAAATACAAAAAACCATAATCATGCTTCTGAAAATGAGAATGATCATCATAGTAGTCATCATCATTGGTTTGGACAAGGGAATAGTCCAGATAACAAGAGCGGAAAGAGGGAGAGGAAGATTACTGATAGTCCAGTAGAAATGAATTTCAGTTCAAGGTGGTAAAAAATATTTAGGTTTGGCTTGATGTGATTACAGCCTTTTGTATAGTACATATTTGATGATGTCCTTCGTTGTAGGTTTCTTTCATATTGTTGTAATCTGTATAGCATAGTGCATAACCAAGATCTTGCACTGTTATTAACAGTCCGAAAACATGCTACAGTTACTAAAACTAAGGTTAATAATGTTCACTCGTTTGGTGGGAGATTTGATTCCGCTTAGTCAGCAAAGAAAGAAGTCAGCTTAACCGGAATCTTCGGCTCAGAAGAGTTTATGCTCTTGAAATAGTAACAAATTAATCATTGTGCTTTATTCCTTTCTTTCTGCTTGTCAATCTAGAATACAAACAAATAACTCAAGGTCTGATTTCAGTACCTTCAACAGCTTTTGATTTCGCAAAATGGCTGCTGCCGCTAGTTCATCAACACCATTAGATCCTCATTTAGGTAGAGCAGCAGATTTCGTTAGACCTGACTTTCATCAAGTCAATTTAGATATTGAAGGTTACTTGAAAGCTGAAAAGCGATATAAACTTGATTCAGGTGAGTGAATGACCTTGTAATCCTATTTCCATGGGCTTGAAGTAGCTCATATATACTGACTGTTTTGATTACTTATCCGTTATGGAAATAGATTCGCAGATATGTCCATTATCATTAACTCCTTTAGGATGTCCTTTACCTATATCACAATGTCCATATAGACATACAGACCCTTCACCATCAAATTTCTCTCTAGGTCCAATATTACCTAAACATCCAAGAGAACGTGAAAAAAAATTAACTGTATGTAAACATTATTTAAGAAATTTATGTAAAATGGGTGACAACTGTGAATATACACATGATTGGAATTTAAGAACAATGCCAATTTGTATAATGTTTTTAAAACAAGGTAAATGTGAATTAGGTGGTGAATGTTTATATTTTCATAAAAGAGATAGAAGAGTTGAATGTCCAGATTATAATAGAGGTTTCTGTTTATTAGGACCAGAATGTCCAAGAAAACATATAAGAAAAAAATTATGTCAAGCTTATCAATCTGGGTTTTGTCCTGATGGTCCAAAATGTAAATTAGTTCAGTAAGTTTAGTCTTATCTGCTCTGTATAACAAGCCGGACCTGTCCTCTTCATTGTCTTTTCTTCACCATAATTGTATAATCGGTTTGGCTAACGAGATTTCACTTTATCAAACAGCCCAGCAGCAGATAGACCTAAACCTGAAGAATATATCAATCCTATACCACCTGATCCTAAACAGTTTACTGGACCACCCCCACAATTACCTGCAGGATACGGTAGATGGAGAGAATATAAATATGATCCTAATGCTGTTGTGATACCTGCTCCAGCATGGGTTGAAGGTGGTTCTTTGAGTGGTTGGAGAGCAGGTGGATTTTTATCTTCAAATGCAAGAAGGAATGATAGAAATGATAATAGAGATCATCATGATAGAGATAGTGGTCCAAGTGGCAGTAGTTATAATAGTCGTTCCTCGAGAGGTGGTGGTGGCGGTCGTGATAACAATAACGATGATGGAGGTGGTGGTGAAAAGAAAGGTGGTTGGGTGAAAGATTTATCTACTGTTCTATGCTTCGTAAGTACAGAACAACCACATTCTCCCCCTTAATCCCTATAATCGAAGGATCATATTCGCTAACATTATTCTTTTTTATTTTTTAATCAATACAGAGATGTAATACATATGGTCATTTCGCAAACACTTGTCCTAATCAAGCTGTTCCAGGTGATCGAGGTGGATTGAAAAGGGAGAGGGAATGATTAGGTCACTCAGTAGATATTTTGTTTGAATCGTTACATGTTATAGAAGTTCCTATCGTTACAATTCATAACGACCATGTACAAAATGTTGTATTTTCTAGATGTTAATTCCGTCATAGTCAAAACACTTTTCAAGCAATGCTGTTTAATCTGGCAGCCGAATCGCACCCTATGAAAATTGTATTTGCTGACAATGAATGACATAATATAATGTCGCATCTCCAATATAGATGAAAATAATTGAATGCATTAAGCGCTATGAATATCGTACATACTACAAACTATCTAGACTAGTCAATCACCTACCAAGCACAGACCAATGATAATAAACTTGTTCAAGACTAGTTGAATTTACCTTTCTTTTGATTATGTCTATTTCTATAATAAGCTTTTTTAGGTAAAGCACCTTCATCTTCAGAATCATCTTCTTCATTTCGTTCCTTTTTAGCTTTTGCAGTACCGATTGAAATATTGACTTTTGGTGGTACGGAAAATCCAAATGCTTTACCAACTTTAGCTAAATCTAATTTGTTAACATCGAATATTTTCTTTAATGAGTAAGATGCATATGATTGTAAATATGATCTATATCCATCTCTTGCTGATGTATTTAAATAATGATTTTTGGAGATCAAGTTTTCGAGCTACAATATAATGGAAATAGAAACGGTTTTCGTTAGTTTTGTCTTCTTCCTAACTTTGTATGAGTTGAGTGATTGATTCATCCCAACTTACCTGCTTTTGTACATCTGTGATTTTCTTTTGTGGGAATTGATATTCATTTAGAGGAACTTTAGCGACTTTTAAGAATCTTAAAAAACCTAATTCTGAAGGTAATAAGAATAATAAAGATTTTCCAGTTTTACCTGCTCTTGCAGTTCTACCAACTCTATGAATATAATCTCTTGGATCATCAGGTGGATCAAATTGAATTATCCAATCAACTTTAGGTATATCTAATCCCCTCGCTGCGACATCTGTACATAATAATATACCTGAAGGTGCATTACAAAATTCAAAGAATGTGTTTGTTCTCTTTTGTTGTTTTTGTTTTCCCTATCAAAATGTGATTTCGAATATTAGCATTATCCCAAAAAACACAATATGACGAAAATTGATATAGCTAAGTAGGGCAAAAGATAACTCACGTGTAAATCTAATACAGGAACATCAATATAATTTAATAATTCAGCATGATAATTAACTGAATTACATGATGAAAAAAAGACGATGACTTTTTTCTTTAAATTTTTTCTTAAGAATGTGAAAAGTAACATGAATCTTTTATCTGATTCACAAACGACATAACCTTGTTCTAACATATCAACAGTTGAAGCTTGTTTTTCTTCATCAACATTAATATATAATGGACCAGTTTTTAATGAAATTCTAGCTAAATCTGTAACTTTTGTAGTTTGTGTAGCAGAAAATAACATTGATTGACGATTTTCTGAAGGTAATAATTTTATAATTTGTTTCATTTCTTCTTCAAATCCAATTTCTAAAATTCTATCAGCTTCATCAATTACTAATGCTTTTAAATTTTTGAAAACGAATCCTTTTGTATTCTACAAAAAACGATAATTCTCATCAGCTTTAATTCCCATCAATATTTTTCACATAATATACTCACTTGTAAATGATCTAATAATCTACCTGGTGTAGCAACAATTAAATTTACACCTTTTACCAATTTATCAGCTTCAGCTTTTCTATTGGCTCCTCCCATTAATACACCAAATGTTTGTGAATGACCTTGCATAAGTTCTTTAGCTACTCCGAAAATTTGAAGTGCGAGTTCTCTTGTTGGTGAAATGATGATTACACCGGTACCTAGTAGAATTTGGAAAGCAATGAATTAGTTACCATACGTAGAAAAGACGACTATCGATAACATAGAAAAGCAACTTACCATTAACAGGTTTAAATCTCAATGTACTTAATAATTCTACACTAGGTACTAAAAAAGCCATAGTTTTACCTGAACCTGTTCTTGCTGCACCTAAAACATCTTTACCTGCTAATAAAGGTGGTATAGTTCTAGCTTGAACTTCAGTCATAGTTTCAAACCCAATTCTTTGAATTGCATTCATCGTTGGATTTGATAAATTTAATGTTGAAAATGGTACTCTTTTATATGGTTCTCCATCAGGTACATTTCTTGCTCCATCTATACCACCTGTAGAAGAAGGTGTATCCAAAGTAACTTTTGATGAAGTTGCTTCTGCCATCGATGCATCTGCATCTGTCACAGGTTCAGAGATCTCTACATCATCTGTCGTTGGAGTGATTGTTGAAGTGACCTTGGAAGGTCTTTTTCGTTTTTTGGTTTGTTTGAGACTATCGTCTCGAGGTGAAGCTACAGCTGACATTGTTGCTTATCAAACGCTGGAGGATGGTATGTCGATACAGATAGACTCTACCAGCAATTATGCAAGATAGTCTTCAAAATATTTCACCTGTATGCATTTGAATGTTCACAATAATAGCCCATGGCCACCTTGAAACCTTTATCGCAAAATAAATAATTAAATCATCAACTTTTATGGGATAAAATTATAAAAATACAATCAATAAATATTCAGGTGACCCACTTAATTTTACGATATTCACCAAATTCCAGAGTGCAGAGTGAAATTTTGGTTTCCCCCTTTTCCCCTCCCCTTGTCTCGTTCAACTTTTATCTTTCTGCTTCTACTTCTTTACTTTCTCTTCTTTCACTTTATCTTTATTAACATTGCATAAATCACCAATATCAAGTCTCGCAAGTCGAGCACCACATTGTAAGTCTCTTGACTCTTTACTCCCAATCTATCCACATCGGGCTCTCTACTCTATCCATTCGTCCCCGTTTCCCTCCCTTACTACGATGACTTCGTGTTCAATTTTCAAACTAGAGTCTGTTAGGCGAAATGCCCAAGACCCATAAACGCACAACTCTGATATCTTTCTTTTGCATCTCTTTCAGTCTCATTGCATCTTGTGCGATATGCTGACCATGCGATAGATAATTCATAGTTAGGGTCGAGAGCTTCGCGCTATCCCCTTTATACAGTAAAATTTTCAGTAGAGTGAGTATTTCTATTCTTACATATCTAATTGTCCTGTACCGCAAATCTGCCGTATATACCTATCGTCACCCAATCTTGTCTGCATTTTTTGCCCTCTTTCACTAAATGATGTCCCATATGGGAATTACCGCCTGAGCACGCCCGTCGACCTGCCTGTAGCGATACAGGTGGGAAAACGGGTAATATGCTGTCAAAACATGGCTGTTTTATTTTTACTGATTCATTAAACCCTTTGTCATTTGTCGCTGTTGCCTGGTGTATATACAATAAGGGTGGTTGGCTGATTGAATGAATTTCTTCCCTTCAGGTAAATAGAAAAATTGCTCGACTCCAAAGTCTGCTTCGATACAACCATTATATAATAAAGTAAGTTGCTTTTCTACATTTGTTGGAACATCGCCATTCCGGTTTTGCGCTTGCTTCTTCCCTCTCATCCTACCTGTCCATCGCACATTCCATAAATGATGATCACACACGACGGTCTTCTTACATATAAAAAAACTGGTGTAAAGGCCCGAAACCCATTTTTCCGGGCACCCAATCTGACTCATAATAACACCTTATCCATCTCTACTATTGCTTGTCATATAGGGATTGATTTGCTGACAACCATCTGCGATTGTCACAGCCTTGATCGCTATGGCTCGTCCACGTCAGCCTGTCGCTGGTCCATCGAGACCAAAGCACTCGCAACAACCAGTCGCTCAATTCCCCCCTCCTTCTTCATCTGTCTCCGCCTTCAACCCTTCACGAACGCTCTTTGCTCTCGCTTCACCTGTGCTCGGCTCAGCTGACAAGGTGCAAGTATGGGATGTAGCGACCGATCGAGTCATATCTGAATGGGAAGTTTCTGGTGCAAGTAAAGCCATTACTGTTACCTGGACGAGCATACCTTCCGATGCTGCAAGTAAGAAGAAGAAACGTCGGAAGTCTGGTCCTCCTGAAGCTGGCGACGAAGAGGTCGTCTTGATCACCTCATCTAAAGGTCAATTGGCAGTCTTCGCACCCCATAAAGGCGAAATAATACGCACCATCGAACTGCCTCAACCTGCCACTGCCGCCTGGTCGGATGAAAATGGCATTGCCTTTACGACCTCCTCGTCTATTTTGGTGCTATCGCCGGATGCCTCCAATATATCTCATACATTCCCCTTACCGTCGTCCTCCTCATCTCCTTCAGCCATCTCCATACTGCCGTCATCTTCCCCCGAAACTTTACATGTGCTTATAGGTACAATTGCAGTACTGGTATTACATCTCGATCTTGCTTCTTCAAAAATAACATATACATCCGCACCCCTTCCTGCTTCTACTACATCAGTCAGTTCTATACTGCCTCTCCCTACAACCGAGCAAGGTTCATCCTTCTTGGTGGTATCCGAAGATGATCGAACAATATCGCAATACACCATAGTTTCCCCTCAAACCGCACCTAAACTGTCATATCGATACTCTTCACCCACTTTATCTTCTGCTCATTCTCTCTCCACATCATCGACACTTCTTTCAGTATTACATGAATCTGGTGAAATATCTTTGTTCCACTTACCTGGCGACTTAGACTTTGCTCGTCCGAAATCTGATTCCCGACCAAGTACCGTAAAATTGGTCGAGGGTAAAGATGAACGAACCGCAAGATTAGCTCGAGTGTCTTTCGCGGCTGATATCAACGGAGCTGCTGGAGCTTTATTGTGTGGTCGTATGACCGGTGGTGGCCGAGTCAAATGGCATCGAGCGGTCTTTGAATTACCTGAAGGTGGACTTAAACAGTCAACTGTTGTCAAATGTGACGCACAAGACTTGGTCGGGGCTGCTGGATCTTCAACAGTAAGTCAAGTTTGTCTGTTGCTCACCTGATCACAAGTTGACTTTTCACTTCAGACTTTACCCATACAGCGGTTCACTGCACCTCATAATGTCACCGAAGCACCTCATGCTGATACCGATGAAACAACATCAAAACTTCCAACCGACGTCGATATGGCCGATCTCTCCCTGGGCGAACGGATGCTCGCTGTCAACGACGGTTCTGCTCCAGCAGCTACCGACAGTGACGCGCCAGCTATTAAGGCCAAAGCTACTGCTGAAGCCGCTTTCGATGGTCCAGTCAATGCCGCCTCACTCACTCGAGTCTTAGTCCAAGCTTTACACACGTCAGATCCAGCTCTTCTCACCTTATGTCTCTCTCACCGAAACCCTACTTTGATTCGAAATACCATCCGAAAGATGCCCGCCCAACTTGCTTTACCCTTGCTCAAAGCATGTGTTGAACGATTAGGTCAAGGTAAATCCGCCAACAAACGAGGTGGTGGTCGAGGTTCAGTACAAAACGAACAGCAAGGTCGAGGTACCGTCGAATGGGTAAAAGGTGTATTGGTTGAAAGAGGAGCTCTCCTCATGACAGTGAGTTTTTTTAAGCTTACGCTCTTGACCCTGATTACCGAGCTAAATTATCTTTTGCGTTAGATGCCATCCTTACCGTTACACCTTGCTACCCTATCCAAGTTGTTGCAAACCCGATTGGAAACCTACCAACCTCTCTCCACTTTATCCGGTCGATTAGACTTGGCTCTCGCTCAGATTCAAATGCGTCGACTGGCAGCTGAAGCAGCTTCTCAGTCGACCCTCAATGGTGGTCAAAAAGGCGGAGAGGGTCAACTATATATCGAAGGTGAAAGCGATGATGAGGATGTTGTGCCTATCGAAGTCGGTGAAGACGGTGCAATCGAAGATGTTAACATGTTAGCTGGTTCTGATGACTCTTCTGAAGATGATTCCGACGATGAATCGGAGGACGAAGATGATGGTGACAGTGAAGATGATGGAGATGTATTAGATTCGGATGATGAGGATGGTCTGCTTGATCTAGAAGCTGAAGAAAGTGATGAAGAGGAAGATGAGGATAGTGACGATGAATAGTTGTATCATAAATACATATACATGTAATCTTACATACATCATTGCATATATAACATTTAAATCATCAAGTGAATGATATGTAATCTATCTTGTTACATCTGTTATATTCATGAAGCATAGTTACAATTTTACAATTATAGCAAACATCAAGTGGGATGTTGCAAAATTTATGAATATGTTGAATCCGCTTTTATGATCATTTATCCGAGACTGGGCGCAGTGCACTGACCCCTGCATTCTTCCGTTGGAGCTGCTTTTTTTTTTCTTTTTGTTGTGACTTGGCATGGTGTCTCTGCGCGATCGGGAGGAAAAGATGATGCGAGATGAGATTTCAACATTACCAGTCGCGTCGAGCTATGGCCTAGACAGAGTGTTTCATAATAATCCTTCGTTGGATATTATACTTGTCATTCCTTCTTACCTTACTATTTTCAGGTCGACTAAACAACAACATTGAATCAATTGACATCTTGCAGAGAAACCAATGCTAAGACTTTAAGGCTTCTTGACAGTCTTTTCAAAACCTTCTTGAAAAGCGACTTGAGGTGAAACATTGTATTCTCATGAAGATATACAATAATCTACAATAATAAAACAAGGTTGAAAACAAAATGTTGAGTGATAAAGAATTAGAAGAATCCGCAAGGAAAACTTTGGGTCTTGACGAAGAACCTGATAAGGTGAGTTTTCTTGTATTGAAGAGGGGAACTCCACGCAGTTATGCTCGTCAAGGTTTTTCGAAGTTTACGACACTTCTCCCTTCCCTTCCTCTTCTGATTCGATATTGGATTACATGGTTTTTGTTTTGAGCCCGACAGCTTCTGACTGGCAATAACTGATAAAATCCACACCTACCTATATAGCCTACACCTCAGTTTTACCTTGAATCATTTCGAAATTTCAGCAAAACATCACCATACGATACGAATTTTATTATAGAATTTGCTAATCCAAAAAAGAAGAATACAGAATTAGGTGGAAATGGTTTTGGTGTTATAACTTGTACGTTCTCATTTACTTCTCATATTACAACAAACTTGTATACAATACACGAATTATACGGGATCAAAGAGGATCATACTAATACCCATAAACGTATTTTTTTGTAGGTATGGAAGATTATTGCTGGAAAGATATCATACTATCTGCTGACCCCCATAAAATCGATGGTGGTAAGCAAGATGGGTTTGGTAGTTTCTCAGATTATCAAGTAAGTCATAGATTGATCAACAAACAGTAAATCGTTTTCAGGTAGATAGCTGACCATAACTCGTATTGTAGGATCACTGTAATGAACCTGATCATAAAAGAGGAAGGTCCGAGCGTTGTAATCGATTAGTGAGTCATCTTGATGTCTCACATCGACGTCAATCATCCACAAACGAAATCACGTCAAGTTGACTCAACTGAAACACAATGTCTATATATTGCATTTTCAGGGTATTGATGATAGAATACTACCAAAAACAACTTCTTCTTCTTCTTCTTCTTCTTCTTTTTCTTCTCGTCCACCATCATCTTTCGAATTGCCTTCTACCTCTTCTTCTTCCTCGTCATCTCGGAAACCTGCATCATTTGAATTCCCTTCTTCTTCTTCGGCGTCATCAACGAGATTTGGTCGGAAATCTATCTTGGACGAACCTGCTTTGGCGGGACCATCATATTCAGCCAACATGGCCTCATCTTCTAAACCCTCTCGAGCAATTCCACAGAGTAGTCCTATACGAGAAACATTTAATCTTCTTGATCGTAAACCTAAATGGGCATCAACTTCGCCTCCTCCTCGATCAGCTATCGATATCAAACCATCAACATCTATTCAAGCTAGAGCTGGACCATCTTCATCAACGAACCGACGAGGGTCATCCATTGAGGTCATTACCATCTCATCATCCTCACCCGTCGGATCTGACAACGAATTTGATGAACTTGCAGAAGATACTGATGAAGATGATATTATAGCTCTGGATGAAGATCAAATACCTGACGAGTATAGAAAGGTCACCAACAAAGATAATCCAATCCCCCTTTCGGATTCAGATTCAGATGATGGGGAAATCACAATCAAAGATAGAGGGAAAGGTAAAGCTGTCGTTAGGACAAATTCTAAACCTCTTGCACCCATCTTCAATTTGTCACAATCTACTCGCAATGCAAAGCCTGAACCCAAAGATGCAGTAGAAATGGTTAGAGATGATAGTGGCGAAAGTATTGGACAAAAACAAAAATCCTATGATGCCATCTTTAATGTCGATACCCAAAATCAAAATAAGGGAAAGTCGAAAGACAAGGAAAGTTCAAGACCCGGGCCAAGTTCTAAACCTGGTACAATACAAGCTTTATCAGCTGAAGAAAAGATGAAGTTGAAGCGGGAAGCCGATACTCCTACACCCACTCCTCCTCCTGCAGTACCGCATAATGATGTGAAACCTAATTTGAATGGTAAGTTTGACGAGCAGGAGCTAGAGATAAGCTGACGAGGTCAATTGAGCGATCGTAGCCCACAATGCGCCAGTAAATCCCATGACCAAAACCGCATATTATACAGCAGAATTCTCTTTTCTTCGATCCGCTGCAGTGCAGTAAGTGATTTATCCATCGTAATATTCAGGGGAAAATAGACTGACTTTATTGCTCAATCAGGATGAAATGTCGTACCAACCCTGATCTCTCTCTTCTGGTTAACAGTCGAATAAGAATACTTTCACTCTTGATGAACGGCGTTGGAAGTCGAGAATACCTCGCACCATCATTTGCCCTTCTTACTGCATTGCCAGAATTGAGATACCAAGGTCCGCCTTCCCTTATTAATCAGTTAAACGCAGCCCGTAGTCAACCTATCGTCAATGGTCTACACAATGGGTATGCAGGAGGCAATATGCCAGGCGCGTGGAATGGTCAAATACCATTACCAGGTGGTGGTATGCTTCCTAACGGCGGAGATGATGATGACGAGACCATGGCGGACATCTATGGTCGCTATGAAGAATGGGACAGACCAAGAACCGATCAAGCGTGAGCCGATGTTGCGGTTCTTCCTTTTGCTCTTGGACTTTAGAGCTGATCTTGCGATTCCCACATCAGATTACACACCTACTTTGACGAAAATATGAAAGACTTTATTGAGGATATAACGGTTGAGCAATCTCTCGAACGACTCAATTTAGTCTCCCTTACCGACCGTCTACCTGATTTGAAGATAGAGCTTTTACCTCATCAAGTGAGCTTCTTTCTCGTCTATTGCTATGACCATACTTACACTCCTTACTCAGGTACTTGGAGTTGATTTTATGCTCGAAAAAGAACGTAATCCAAAGCTTTTAGGTGGAATCAATGCGGATGCAATGGGTTTAGGAAAGACTGTTCAATCAATCGCGACCATCGTTACAAATCAAAGTGAAGATCCTAAGATCAAAACAACCCTTATCATTGCTCCTTTAGCACTTCTGACTCAGTAAGTCTTGATCGAGTATCGCTTGAAGAGAGACAAGTGTCGCTGACCATGCTTATCGGGCAGGTGGAAGAATGAAATAGAAAGTAAAACGACCGCCGGCTTACTCAAAGTTCTCATCTACCATGGACAGAAGCGAATCAAGAGTACAAACAATCTGAAGAAGTACGATGTAGTTCTCACTACTTACGGTACCTTAGTCGCGGAAGCGGGACCCAAGGTATGTTCTCCGTTCTTTACGAATTCGAATAGACGGTGGCTAACAATCTTACTTGACCAGGAAAAACGTGCCAAGAAGGATGGTAGTGATGCGGAAGAAGAATATACAGATCTTAAAAAACAAGGACCATTGATGAAGGTTCAATGGTACAGAGTTATTTTGGATGAAGCTCACCAAGTAAGCCTCACGTTATCTAGCTTATCTACGTTGTGCACGGTCACTAACTGCTTGATCTAAGATTCGAAACAAAAACACGAGAGCCACAAAGGCTTGCTTTGCTCTCAAATCCTATTTACGATGGTGTCTGACTGGTACTCCTATCGTTAATACCTTGGATGATGTGTACCCGTATCTACATTTCCTCTCCATATCTCCATCCGCAGCATGGGATCACTTTAGAGATCATATTTCTCGAGTTCAGAAAAGAAGAGTGAGTTGTTCGCCTCGAGATTTGGTGTCCTAAGCTAACCTCTCTTTGACAGCCCAAACTTGCCACCAAAAGAATGCAGGTAAGCTACTCCATCCCGCACCCTCACATTTGCGTGTTATACTGACAGTGGGTGACAGGCCATACTTTTACAATGTTGTATTCGGCGACACAAGGACTCCGAGTTGAATGGCAAGAAGCTTCTGGAACTTCCTCCGAAAAACACCAATGTCGTTGAATTGAGGTTCACTGACGATGAACGACAAATTTACAATGCTATTGAGAACAGGTTTAAGGTCCGCTTCAATTCATTCTTGAGAAGAGGTACCGTCATGAAGAATTATAGCGTAGTATTAGTGATGTTGTTAAGGCTTAGACAACTGACGTGTAAGTTTCGGGTTGATCATATTCAAGCCACATACTAACTGTTTCTGCCAGGTCATCCATGGCTGCTCCGACGAAACCCAAACGATGGAATTCATCATGACGATATGCTGGTCTCCGATGACGATTTGTTGAATGGAGTCGAAGCCGTAAGAGAAGACGATGAAGGCGAAGTAGCAAGGGCTATGACTTTATGCGGACAAGAAGTAGTCGACCGGACCAAGCGGGTACTTGCCGAAAGAGCAGTAAATCTCGACACTGCACCGGCCGATGGTGACGAATCCTCTCGTGAAGTCGAATGTACCATTTGTTACGAATCTCCTATGGAGGACGAAAGAATCACTCCATGCGCCCATTCCTTCTGTAGTACCTGTATCTCAGAACACTTCAATAACCCTACCATGGATCACGATCTCACCGACCTAGATATATCTCATGGCAGAAGAAAATGTCCCATGTGTCGAGGAATCATTGAGAGAGGCAAGATTTTTAGAGCAGATGCCTTTAGACCTCAAAATGAAAGAGCAGAAGAAGAAGGGGTAGAAAACGATATTACCGCTAAATTCGAAACCAAAGGTGATGAGGATGAATACGAAGAAGGTGACGTGAAAGGGAAAAGAAAAGCCGTGAGTCGACTGTTGTGCCAAGGCTTGCTAGAGGGTTGATTTGGTCGCATCATGTAGAATGGCGATGCTACATCACGTTCATCAAAGAGGAAAAGGAACGAGATGCCAACTACGAATTGCGAAGACCCACTTGCAGATGTAGCGGACGAATTGGACATGGATCGTGTCCCACCTTCAACCAAGATGGAAAGGCTTGGGTAAGTATAGTCCGCTACTTATCATCTTGAGTTGTCATGACTCCAACTGTGTGTTCATTCTTAGCGATCTGATTCACGAAATCACAACCGACAAAGACACCAAAAATGACAAGATTATTGTTTTCTCACAATTCGTCCAATACATCGAACTCTGCTCTCTCTTCCTAACTCGACAGGGTGTCGACCATGTCAGATATATCGGTGCAATGAACCAAGAAGAACGTACAGACGTTTTGCGAAAATTCGAGGTCAATCTCAAAGACGATCCAAAATCTCCAAGAGTTATTTTGATGAGTCTGAAATGTGGTGGTGTAGGTCTAAATCTTTGCGCTGCTAATCATGTGAGTTGTGCTTTTTATACTACTTCGCTCTGTATATATGTGTTCCATCAACGTCGCAATTGCTGCTGATACCATGAAACTAGGTCATCTGCCTCGATCTCGCCTGGAACGCTGCAACTGAGAATCAAGCTGTAGATCGAGCACATAGAATTGGTCAAAGTAAAGCTGTGCATGTACATCGGTTGATCATTGCGAATACAGTTGAACAACGAATCATGGAACTTCAAGAGAAAAAGCAAGCTCTTAGTGATGGTGCTATGGGAGAAGGTGGTGCTGGTAGATTAGGCAGATTGAGTGTTAGAGATTTGATCAGGCTATTCGATGTTGGGGGAGATGGAGAAGATTAAACGTCAAGCTTAAGAGAAAAGCTAAAACGGAGTTTTGTTATAGCGAAGCAGTTGTATATTGATGTCACTCATGTCCTACATTTTGTACAGTGTTTGTATAGCCAGTTTGTTATATTTCATATACTGTAACCTTTTAAGACAGCGGGATTTTTCGAAGTGGCGGGGAAGGAGGAAGAAACCGGGTCTTTCACCATGTGATTCCTGTATATGCATTTAACATGTCATGTCATGTCGTGAAATATTTACCTCTGCAGTAAATACATGCTGACGCCGTTAACTAGCTCCTCCGAGGCGTACCTTGTCATGATGCCAAATCGATAACTTGCGAACCTCGGCGACTGAACACACGTCAATGATCACTTCAACGACGGATACAGTAATAAATATAACATCGGAAGACAAGAAATACATCGAACTCAATAACATCGTCGCATAGAGTAATAAGGCTGAACTCTATAGCAGAATCATCGGAATTGCCATCAACTTCGCTTAACATCGTCGAACTTCGACAAATATGGATGATGGAATAGACACAGAAAAAGGTATATAAGAAAGGACGTTCTAGCTGAATAAATTGTACTTTCCTCGTCGATCTTAGTTTGTAGTCATTCTTATACATTGTAGTACACTTGCTTAGCTTGATTTATGCTACTGTTGTCCTATAAATCTTAAAGACTCAATTTCGACATAAATAGTAGGGCCTATCGCTAAATGAGTGTACGTTCCCTGACATACCTCTATGTTCTCACGTGGACCTGCTAAAAGAGAAGTCTTACGACCTTTGTTGATGTTCTCCTTCTGTTCTTTGACCTTTTGAGGCCAGCTCTGGCGAGCTTCTGAGAAGCCTATCACCTTCTGCACCTGATCCTTTATCACGTAAAGTGTTGATTGTAATATCGTGTGTACGCATTTTTCTTTGGACTCCGAGTAAATGTACAAATGTATAAATGTATAAATGTATAAATGAAAGATCCATGACAATTTATATATTTTTTTTTTCCCCGAACCCTCATACTCTCAAGCGTTTCTCACAACATAAATTAGATAGAATGAACAGCAAAGATCGCAAAACAGAAGGTGAGCATTCACACATTCAACCCAGTATAATGTACACGCTCGACTGGTCAGCAACCTGCGTCTCCATATATTATTCTAGGTGACATTGCAGCGAAAGCTGTTTTGGAGTTAGCTTCAATCATATTCGATCGCGATGCAGCTACTATCGACAAAATTAGTCAACGACTCTCCGAATACTCTGATGGTGAAAATACGTTCCTGGACTATTATCCTATAGAGATTGGTAAAAATATCAATGAGATGTCTACCAACCTCGCCACCGCTCAAGCATCAGCATATGACAGAGCTTCTCTTAATTCGTCCAATCAGAAAAACGTTGAAAGTAAATGGTGGAAATATCAAATTCCTTCAGAAATCTATGATGGATTGGCCGAAATCAATCAAAATTCTAAAAGGATGGAAAGAAAACTATCAAGGAAGGAACCTCTCAATAGGAATTCGATTGAAGAGAATCAATCTAGACTGATTGATCAAGGCAACAACCTAAGATTGCTAATCGAGCAAAAGAAGTCACAATTACAAGCTGAAAGAGGCAAGAATAACCTATCTAAAACGTTTTCGCGAAATGCAACAGCCAAGTGGAAAGATTTCAGTGACAATATGTCAAGAGCATGGAGTAGAATTTCACCTACTTCATCTCTAACCACAGGTAATCCAAATAAAAATAACTTTGATGATACTTATGGAAATAAGACTTCACAGAGACTGAAGATTGCTACGAGTAATGTACCTGAATTAAGTGGTACTTCTGATGCCTGGCAAGAAAACTTATCATATGATTCAGCTTCAATTGCTAGTCCAATGGGTAACATCGTTATTACCGGACCACCAATTGATGAGAGAAACCAAAAGTTCAGATCAGTTTCTCTACTTTGAGAGTAGCTAGTAATTCACTCAAAGAATTGGTCAAATCAGAAGAGGGTAACCGCGAAAATAAGACAATTTTCGATATTCCAGTTCTGATTGATGGTTTAAGACCTTTACCAGCCATTTTGAAATACAGGTTTGATCAAAGTAGATCATCTCATTTGGAAGATAGATCTCCTGAGTGGAATGATATTCAACATACTGAGCATGACGGGCTTTACAGATTCAGATGTAAATGACATCAAAGCGTTTAATCAATGGGAAAAATCGGTATATTCAGGTAATTACAGAGGTGGTATAACTGGATTCAATGGTCATCTACATCAAATGCAAAACCGATTTCAAATAACCAAGTTAAATTAAATAACGTCAAGTTCAACCAACCTAGAAGGGTTCTTACCGATTCTTCCGCAAAAGCAGCTTGGAGCAAAGAGGATCTATCAGAACAAATTGCAGTGTTGACCTCTGTACCGCCCGTGGCTTCAAGTACTTCGAATACAGCTATTATAGAAAGTCAAATGGATGTAGGGTATGAAACAGCGAATGAAGGTGAATCTTTCCAAAACTCACCTGACTGGAGAGAAAAATCTCAAGAAGAATTTGAACCTAGTCAACCGGTCAGAACGTTCACTGACGACTCAGCAAGAAGGGCTTGGGGTGCTTAATCTTCAGGACATCCCAAAAATCTCATATGCTAGCTTTCAATCTGTCGGGCCACACTCTGTTTTTCGTTCACTTTATTTTACACTATTATATATTTCCATAAGATTGATTGGATATGCACTTTCAAATCAAGTGACAAAGTTGTTACATAGGGCACTTTTATCACCTCTCTCCCTCTTCATCGCTATCCCCCAGCGCGAATTGGTCTTTCTCATCTACATCATGTTTTTTACCATCTGTCCTGTCTCGTGAAGTACTTCTGAGGTTTCTAGTTTCTTTGACATCTAAAGCAGCGGCCAAACGTATCAAAAGATCACCTTGTCTATCGATGGTCTTCCTCAGACTGTCTATCTGTTCCAGTAAGACCTGGAGACGTTTCAATTTGGATCAGAAACATTTCATTCGTGTTTATGGTTAAAAGAACAAAGCTCTTAACTCACATATTGATTTTTAGCCAATTTGACATTTGTCAAATCACCACGCTGTTTATCAGACATGGTAGATATTTCCGGACCGCCATCCCACATTCGAGGTAGATGATTCAATCCTCTAGTCGAAGATGCGGAAGAAGAAGGAACCATCCCTCCCGAGGATGGCATCGGTGAGATAGCCCGAGCTCTAGAAGCAGAACCCGAAGCTGAGGCTAAAGGTGTAGGTGTATTGGAAACCGTCGATAGTAGGGGAGCAGATGTACTATCCGTAGGTAAGGAGGTTGGTGGTGGAGGAGCATCAAGAGATTCCCGAGGGGATGCCATATTGGAAGGCTAGATAACAAGAAAGAAGTTAGGTCAGAACAAGTCAAACAGCTTTTCATGGGAAGGAACCGGTAGATAAGGTAGTTGGAAGGGAAATATCCACTTACTGGTTTAGGCACTTGTCTGGTCATAGCATCGAAAACAATAGCGAAATTTCTGCCCAGAACAAAACTTGGTAAAGCAATTAAGAGTAGACCAAACATCAAAAGTGGAACTGTAATCAATTTTCCTAAAAAAGATTTTGGGGTAATTTCACCATAACCAACAGTTGACATAGTTACTAAAGAGAACCAAGCTGTTTTAGGTATTGAATCGAATTGAGAAGGATCACCATCTGCATCAATAAATGCTCCTAATTGATTATCCCATGTACCTCTTTCTGCAAAATATAATAATGTTGAAGATAAAATCAAAACTAATAAAATGAAAAATGATAAAGCTAATAAAGCATCTTTTGATCTTCTTACAGCCACATACATAACTTCAATAGTTAATAACATTTGATTTTGATATTTGAATGCTCTAAAAACTCTTAATAATCTTAATGTTCTTAAGATTGAAAATCTAAATAAGATTGATGTATCTTCATTTTGCGCAACTTCAATATAATACGGTAATATTGCAATTAAATCTAATAAAGCAAAAAATGATGTTGACCAATTATAATACATTGTCCAACTATCTGAATGTGCTAGAGATCTTGCTAAATATTCAATTGTAAATAAGATAACAATAAATGTATCTAGACCAAATAATGCTCGTGTAGATCCTGGATCAGTGTGAAATGCTGGTAAAGTCGATAACGTTGTCAAGATAGCACTAACGTAGTACATTGAATTAGCTAAGGGGTTGCACCATTGTCGAAGTTTATCAGCTAGACAACATACCTGAATATGATAGTACCAGTGACTCCAATATGTATAAAGAAAGCTTCTCTTCCACTATTCGGTTCTTCTAATAACAAATATAATTTCCGTTTCCATCTCGTTTTCATTCCTTGTGCGATAGCGAAATGATCTTCTCCTTCATCGTTAAATCCCAGTATGTGACCAAAATCTGGCAGGTTGACTTCTTCTGAATCATTCATTCTCTGATCTTCTTCACTGAGAAAAGCATCTCTATGAAGTCGTCGAGGTGTCATGATATCGTCTGGTGAATCTGGGTATGAATGTGTCCTAGAATCTCGTTTTCTTGGCGTCGGTAAACCGGCGGAAGGAGCGGAAAAGAGTAAGTTGGCTGTTGATGTAGTAGGATGAAGGGTTAATGTTCTTGCTTTAGGTGCAGTGTTAGGTGGTCGACGTTTTGATGGTCCAGCTTCAACATCGGATAATGATGGTAGCTCATACTCCTCCGCTGGAATAGGGCTTGAGCTAGAGCCAGGAGGATAGGTTGACATTCTGGTTGCGATATATTTGAACGGTGATTTTGAGCCTTCAGCGAGATCTGTCAGGGCTTGTCATCTGAAAACCTGTTTTGCAATCGAGTTGTGAGAATATGTCGAGCGAGTGCCTGTCAATGTGAAGATGAAGATGAAGAGATATAGTGAATAGATAATCTTTGAATTTCAAGGTTATCTGCTTTTACCGTTTAATCTTCGCGTCAACATCAAAACACGTCCCGACCGTTCGGGGAATCGTTGTATTACGTCAGCACACAAATTGCGGAAGTAAACTTCAATCTCCGTCATTCACTCATCAACGATTTCTTGATCCTGCATTTTACAAGCTATTTATCTGCTATTTCTATTGTCTCCTCGCACCCGCTTGATATATTGATTCACTAAAATAGACCTATAGCATCACCTTGGGTCCTATAGAGACATTCACTTACACAATTGATTGATTGATTAACCAAAAAGAGGAATATACAATGCCTCCAAAGAAAGGTGCCAAAAAAGGTGGAAAGAAGAATGTAGACGATGATGAATTTTGGTATGTAAATCAATCAATCCTCCTTTATCGCAGTTTGTGGGGAGTCAAGCAGCTGATCAGTTTGCCACTCATTCCACAAAACAGGGAAAAGAAAGAAGCTGCCATAGCCGATATCAGTGTACCTAAAGATGAAGAAGACGATGTACCGCAACCTGCCAAATCAGGTAAAAATAAGAAAAGTGGTGGTGTATTTGATCTATTAGATGAAGGGGATGCTATGGATGACGATGATGAAGGTGGCGATCTGATGGTAAGCTAAACGATCTCTGTCATTTTGCCAGAGAGCTCAGCTGACATCGTTTCTATCTCTGGTTTCTAGGCTATGATTCAGGCAAATGCCGCAAAAAAGAAAGATAAAAAGAAGAATAAGAAGAAATACGATTTTGATGAAGACGAAGAAGTAGCATCGCCAGAAATCGACACAAAACCAAATATGGACGATGAATGGCCGGAAGATGATGTCAAACCAAAAAAGGGAAAGAAAGACAAGAAATCTAAGAAGAAGGCTGTCATAGAAGAAGATGAAGATCAAATAATGGATAACGAAACTCCAGCACCAGCAGCTGAGCCAGCTACAGCAGTAAATATAGATGATGAATGGCCTGAAGAAGATGTTAAACCAAAGAAAGGCAAAAAAGGAAAGAAAGGAAAGAAACAAGTTGATGAAGAAGAAGAAGATTTAGATGCTATACTTGAAAAAGCCGCTGCTGAAAGAAGAGCAGCTGAAGAAGCTGCAAAAGCTGCCGAACCTACACCTGCCCCTGCCGCTGAACCTGAAGCTGCCGCCGATGAAGATGAAGAGGCTGAAGACGGTGGAGCTCCTAAAGTAAGCAGTCCAAGGCTATCACGGATTATACGGTTTGCTAATCTTTCACTCAGATCCTTACTAAAGCTCAGAAAGAAAAGCTGAAGAAGGAGAAAGAGAAGGTAAGCTATTTCCTGATTCGCTCCGCGGTTGTAATCATCTGACAATGTCCTACTTCTATGTTTATAGGCTAAAAAGAAGGCTCAAGCCGCAGCTAAAAAAGCTTCTGCTCCTACGCCAGCTGCTGAAGAACCTACACAATCTGCTCCTGAACCCGCCGCCGAAGCTGAAGAAGATGAAGGTGATGAAGAAGCAGGTGGAGGTGATAAGAAAAAGAAGAAGAAGAAGAAGCCAGCTGCTAAAGCTGCTGAACCTGCTCCTGCAGCAGCTGGTAAAGGAAAGAAGGTACCGGCACATATCCTTGCTATGCAAGCTGCTATGGAAGAGAAGAAAAAATTAGAAGAAGAAGCAAGAAAAGTTGAAGAAGAAAGATTAAGAAAGATCGAAGAAGAAGAAGCACGATTAGCAGAGGAAGAAGCTAGAATTGCTGAAGCTAAAGCGGCAAAGAAAGCTAAAGAGAAGGAGAAACAAGCTAAAGCTAAAGCTGAGGGTAGAGCTTTGACACCTGCTCAAAAGAGAGAAAAAGCTGCTGCAGAAGCTAGAAAACAAGCTATGTTAGCTAGTGGTATGGTAGTTGCTGGTCTTCAAGAAGGTGGTGCCGCCCCTGAAGCTAAAAAGAAGGTTGTGTATGGTAATAGAAAGAAGCAACAACAAAAACCAGCTGCGAAAGAAACTGCTACTCCACCTCCGGAACCTGCAACCCCTGTTCCTGCTCCTGCTGAAAAGAAAGCTGAATCAAAAGCTGCCAAGGAAGACAGCGAAGATGATTGGGATAAATCAGAAGATGAAGCTGCGGAAGTTGAAAAGGTCGTTGCTGGTGTAGATAAACTCAAGGTAGAAGAATCAGAGGATGATTGGGATAAATCGTCAGATGACGAAGCACCAGCACCTGCCGCACCTAAAGCCGCTGCTCCTGCTCCAGCCAAGAGTGCATCCGCTCCTGCTGATAAAGCTACACCTGCTCCTGCTGCTCCTTTAGCCGATGCTAAAGTTGCCCCTAAAGCCAACGGTAAAGCTCCCGCCCCTGCAGAAGAAGAGGAGGAAGAGGAAGAGTCATCTTCTGAAGAGGAGTCATCTGAAGAGGAAACCGATTCCGATGACGATTCCGATGACGAATCGGACTCTGAAGACGAGGCTGCTGTCAGAAAAGCTGCCGCTCTGGAGAAAATCGAAAAGAGAAAACAAGCTGCTCAAGCTGCTGGTAGTAAAGAAGACCTTAGATCTCCTATCTGTTGTATCTTGGGTCATGTAGATCACGGTAAAACCAAATTGCTTGATCAAGTAGGTCAGACTCTTTACACATCCCGATGACCGTGCTGACCAGTCTTGTTTGCCGCAGATTCGTCAAACTTCCGTTGCAGAAGGTGAAGCAGGTGGTATCACGCAACAGATTGGTGCTACTTTCTTCCCTAAATCAGCTATTGTAGAAAAATCAGCAGTAGTCAATACTGTAAGTGTTCGTGCAAAACCAAGAATTTACCATCACTGACAATCTGATATAACCAGAACAACGAAACTGAGGTTAAAATTCCTGGTTTACTTATTATCGATACTCCTGGTCACGAGTCCTTCTCTAACTTGCGAACAAGAGGTTCATCATTATGTAACATTGCTATTTTAGTTGTCGACATCACTCAAGGTCTCGAACCACAAACAATCGAATCTATCAACTTACTTAAGAAAGGTAGAACACCATTTATCGTAGCGCTTAACAAGATTGATAGAATGTATGGATGGGAACCAAAGAAGAATGCAGGATTCAGAGAAACGTTGAATTCTCAAAAAGCTTTCGTTAAATCCGAGTTCGAAGATCGAGTCAAAGCTGCTAAACTTGCTTTCGCTGAACAAGGTTTCAATGCTGAGTTATTTGATGAAAACAAGAATTTGGGTAGAAACATTTCTTTAGTGCCAACTTCTGCTATTACAGGTGAAGGTATTCCAGATATGCTGTTATTATTAGTCAAATTGACTCAAGAAAGAATGAACGCCAATTTAATGTATATCTCAGAATTAGAATGTACCATCTTAGAAGTTAAGATCATCGAAGGTTTAGGTACTACAATCGATGTTATTTTATCAAATGGTGTAATGAAAGAAGGTGATAGAATTGTTCTTTGTGGTTCTGATGGTCCTATCGTAACGAATGTTAGAGCTTTATTGACACCTCAACCATTACGAGAATTGAGAATCAAGGTTAGTTTTGGCAGACTCTTTGAACCGTCAATGAGAAGTGAACAAACTGACATTGATTTTGTTTCCATAGTCCGCTTATGTACATAACAAAGAAGTCAAAGCAGCATTAGGTGTTAAAATATCTGCACCTGGACTCGAAAAAGCCATTGCTGGTGCAAAATTATATGTTGCACACGATGATGATGAAGTTGAAGCATATAAAGATATGGCAATGGATGATCTATCTTCATTAGCTAAATTCGTGACAAAATCAGGTAAAGGTGTTTGGGTACAAGCTTCAACTTTAGGTTCATTAGAAGCTTTGTTGACTTTCTTACAACAAATGAAAATTCCTGTTTTCAATTTCGGTATTGGTCCTGTATATAAATCAACTATAGTTAAAGCTGGTATAATGTTAGACAGAGCTCCTGAATATGCTGTTATAATGGCTTTTGATGTTACAATCGAGAAAGAAGCTGAAGAACTATCTAAGAAAGCTGGTATGAAGATCTTCTCCTGTGAGTTGACAAATTTTTACTCTGCATCTTCCTATCAAACTTCTCTTCTACCTGATATCCGCCCATAGAGGTTTGTCTACCTGAATACCGGCTAATGATCACTTATTCACTTAGCAATGGTTATCTACCACTTATTCGATGCATTCCAGAAATACATGGCTGAAGTACAAGAATCAAGACGAAAAGAAGCTGCACCAAATGCAGTATGGCCAGTAAGAATGAAGATCTTGAAAGCTTTCGCACACAGAGATCCTATCATTTTAGGTTGTGACATCATTGAAGGTTCAATGAGAGTTGGCACGCCTGTTGGTGTAGTTAAAGTCGATAAAGCTACTGGTAAACGAGAAATCATAACTTTAGGTAAAATGTAAGTCCACTTTTTCTTCTCGATTAGTTTTCAAAGTTTCCCTAACTGATATGAACAAACCATACTTGTAGTACATCATTGGAAATCAACCATAAACCTTTCACGATAGTTAAGAAATCTCAAGTTGGTGCAGGTGTAGCAGTCAAAATTGAAAGAGCACCTTATCAAACCGCTAGAATGTTTAACAGACAGTAGGTCATCATTAATGCCCCGACAGTGAGAGGCTATATGGATGGCTAATATTCATAAAATTCTACAGTTTCGATGAGAAAGATGAAGTTGTATCGTTGATAACCAGACAAAGTATTGATACACTTAGTAAGTATCTCATGTTTCGCAAGACAACACTGAGTACTAGTGCTAATATGATATACTTCTCCCCTGTAGAAACGACATTCAGAGATCAAGTCGAAATGGGAGATTGGGCAATAATCAAAAAGATGAAGACTGAACAAGGTGTAGCATAAACAACAAGCAATATGCCGATTGTTGTTACATTTCGATCATTTGCATCTTGTCGCCCTTTTTTCAGTACAACGACTATTGTATCTTCCGTTTCTATTCATTATTTCTAGCATATTCTGTTTATCTGGCATATCGTTGTTCTCAATTGATCTAATTTACCTATGCATGGATATTTTCCATTCTCAATTTGGAAGTAGAAAAATAATGCATACAAGGGTAAAATTCTGAAAAGCTTTCGATATCTACTGTTGGGGTCTGATATAGTCAACGGATATCACTTTTTCTAGGTTCTATATATTCTGATCAATCGTTGACTATCGGCAAGAGAAAGAGGATTGATAATTAGTTTAATAATCGAAATTTCCTTGATAATTTCGAAAAGCCACGAGCTTACGACGTGACGATTCTAGTTCTACATAAAGGACATTCTTGACTCGTGGCCATGATTAAATCCGAGCAATCTATAATCAAGGAGAAGGATCAGCGAATAGTGTACTTCCCTACTATCGGGATTCTGTCAAGAAGAATCTGTTGGACTTACGAGCACACATGCATAAATGACTAAGAAGAAAAAAACAATTAATCATTTGTATCAGTACAAGATATCGGTCAATTGGATTCACAAAAGAGTATAAAAGCCCGAGATTAAATGGTGTGAATAGACTTACCCGCAATCCACGACAGCTAGAGTAGCTTCTTCGTCTTGACAAACTACACATAAACCTCTTTCAATTTCTGGCATAGGTCCAGTAGGTACTTTCTTACTGTCCGATACACTTCCTTCAGAACCTTCTACATTCTCCCCATTGACTTCCGATTTGTCTGAGTCTGGTGGTGTCGAATGACCATTTGGAACAGGAACTGAACTTGACATTCCAGCTGCTAGACGTTCTTCTTCTATTCTTTGTCTTTCTAGTCTTTTTCTTTCGTCGACTATCAATTCATTGACTCGGTCTATAAGTTGCTCTCTGTAGGATTCACCCTTATTAGCATCGTAACGGAATATTGTACCTCCTTGTGTAATTAAGATCTACTTCACTTACTTCTCTAAAACCTGCTTGAAATCTACTCTAACGTGATTCTCGTATAATATGGCCTTCAAAGTACCTATACTCAATGAAGCCAAATACGACTTCGGTAGACTGACTAAAGACAAAATGGTAGGTACTGGTGGAGGAGGTGGAGCAGGAGAAGCTTGTGGTTTAGGTGTTGGTGCAGGGGGTCTAGCTTGTTGTTGCTGTGGAGGCGGACGTCGGGGTGTCGGTTGAGCTGGCCTTGGTGCGTAATTAGTAGTAGGGGGAGGTGGTCTGTAAGCGTTTGTGGGTGGAGGCGGACGTGCATAAGCTTGCGTAGGTGGTGGAGGGCGAGAGTAAGGATATTGAGCAGATGGAGGAGGGGGTCTAGCTTGATTCTGCGGCGGAGGTGGTCTAGGACGAGGAGTGGAAGATGGGGTCTGGGAGGGGGTTTGACCATATTTGGGTACAGACCTTCGTCTATAGTAGCTCTAGAATAGACGAATGGTTCCATTCAGTCAGCTCAGATGCCTTCGGTTCGTCTAGCGGTAACACTCAATCATGATATGGTAGGAACATATACTCACTTCAGCTTCATGCGATAAACAACCTGTATTTGGATTTCTAGCTCTTATGACAGCTTGAACGAAATCTTCTTTCTCTTTAGGTCCTATACAAGGTATATTATATGCGGCTAAATATTCTTTCAATCGTTTTATAGGTAATGCTCGTAACTGAGTCAAATTGGCAGCCGTCACTGTCATTTCACAACAATATTGATCAGTGTTGGGAAAGGTTCGGCGAGATTAGGTGGTCAGACCGACACAAATCACTGAAATAATAGCTATTTCGCTTCCAGCATCAAGCTTACCTTGTAGCATAGTTAAACAAGGTATACAAACACTTTCGACCTCATAACCACTTCCTACACCGTTATTATTGTTGCTAGAGGACTTTTCATCTAAACCTAAACCTTCCCTCAAACCTTCTTTGATTTCATTAAATATACTTGCTGGACCATTACTATTATTATTTGATGTTGATGAGCTTGATGAAGAAGATCCATTTTGAGATATGGAGCTTTTGCGAGGCATCAAAGCTTGACCATCAGATAAACAATTTGAACAATATTCGTATCCACAATGTCCACAAACATGTTTACGTCTAAATATGAAGTTGAATTCTTTATTACATTGTCTACAATCTATCCCATCGATCATCAGTCATCTCGTTAGCTTACCCATATAGACACACTGTTGTTCTCATCACTCTCCGCAAGTCAAACAACTTACTGGAAGATTCCGTTATCGGTGGCGGACCAGATACTATAAGCCCATCCATGGTCGATAAGCTGTGTGTCCGATAATGTCACAAATAGAGAAAACTTACATATGGGCAAGCCAGGAGGAGGTATCCTAGCTGGACGCTGCGACTCCATACTTGTTCCTTGACTGACTGATGAAGCAGAAAAGATAACAATGTTGATTAAAACCAAATAATCGACAAAATAGCTTATTCAGCTTTGACCGTCGGGCTTAGCTTGGAACGATATATAAGATCAATGCTGCAAGGAATGCTAAGATGTGAAAGTGTTGTTGATATTTGAATCGAAGAAGAGCGGAGTAATGAAAGAGTGTAAGGAGTTTCAATGGAAAAGATGCGTCTTATATCGATTTGTCTAGATGAAGAAGATAAAAGACAGGATTGACAATATAATGGTGATCTGATATAATGAGCCAAGGATGACGCAAAACACGCTTACAATGACCGAAAATGGCCCGGAACATATATAATAGTAGGACACGTTATAAAGCGGTACCATTGTTTTGGTTATCCTCATGCATGCAATTTCCTCTGCTTCACTTCTCAGTTGTCAATATACTTTACTTGGCGGTACAGCTATGGACCCGGCAAGTGAACAGGGAAGATATTATAGCATACAATGACATCGCCTGATGTATCTATGTTGGAAGATGCAGCCGCACCCAAAAACGATAACGGTCTAGATGTAGATTTAACCTCAAGCGTAGAAGATAAGTGGAGACCGTATGATACTGTAAGCTAAGCAAAGTGGAATGACAATTGTAAAGCTATTGCTGATGGATGCCTGTAGCCAAAAATAAGGCATATCACAGGGTATGTACTGCTCAGCGGACCAACTATCTCGACTGATAGCTAATTCAATTGTTATAATAGAGTCCGAATTCACCAATTAACTTTACCTGAATCACTTTCTTATGCTTCGAAGTTAGTGTCTACCTCGAACGAAGACGATGCAGAAGGATACGTATTATCGCCATTAGGGGAATGTTCTCGAAGGAGGAGATTAAGTAATTCATCAACCACTTCATATCCTTTTCCAGGTCGGTCAATTGGCTCAGATAGAAGAGAACGTTCCTCATCCACTTCAACTGCACGTCCGAATGATCCTCAATCTCCAACTATATCTTTACATCATACTCTACCTAGATCGACAACAACGAGAGTTACCAGACCTAGAGCACCTACTTTAGCTGGTGAAGCTATTGAGCATGGTAATTCTCATTCTCAAACTACAGGAACATCATTATTAGGTAGATCAGGGAGTAGAGATGAATATGACAATTTGGATGATATACAACAGCAGCGTAAGCCATTAAGATGTTTTATTGCTTTTAGGTTTCCAGATACTAAACCAGAGCTGGGACACAGAAATGAAGGAGAAGAAGATGATTTACCTAGAAGAAGAATCAAAAGTGATGAAAGAGATTTAAGGACAGTAAATGGAATTGGTGGCTTTGCAAGTAGACAAAAATTAACAAGAGGAAATTTATCAAATTCTGTATCTAGTTCATTACCCAATACACCTATAAGACCTTCAATGAGAGATACAATATCAAGTTCCTTGTCAAACTCTTCAATCAACCAACATCTTCCAGATCATGATCAACCTCGCTCCAGGACTATATCATTAACAACACCAAAAAAAACAAAACTTGATGGTAATGATATTTATGAACATGGTAGATCATTAGGTAGAACCACATCTAGAATAAGTGATACCGCTTCGATACATTCCACAAATAGTTTCAGATCACCTATACCATCTTCGTTTAGATCACCTAATTTAATCGGTAAATCAAAAGCCAGTTTAAGTATAAGTCATCAATCTGCTCATGCGCAAAATCAAGCTCAATTTTCTCCTACTCAGGAAACTCGTGCAGATACTCAAATCGAGGAGAAGAGTGATAAAATAAACGGATCAACACCAACGGAAGACAAATCTCTAGTAAAGAAAGATAAGAAAGAAATGACATTAAGAATCAAACAAAAAGAAAAGGCAACTAAACCTGTACAACAAATTCAAGTCCCATTTTATATCTCACCGATTCATCCACCATCAACAAATCCAAGATTTCTAAATTTGGAGATAGACGATTTTGCAAATTGGGTAACTTTGAATGAGTTTTCGAAAGATCAATTTATATTAGAAATCTGGATTGAATTGCCATCTATCAATAGCTTCGGATCAGCCGATGGGATTGAACAGAAAAGTAATTGGAAAAAATTAGATGGTGTAGGTGGTTTAGTGAATTTATCAGATTTAAGAATAGGTCCAACGAAAGAAATTAACGGAATTGAATTTACACTATCACATAATCCGAAAGAAATATATCATTTACCATCGACGGAAGAACTGGCCAATCAAGATAATGACAGTCATCATAAAGATGTTAACTTACTTAGTAGAGGTAAAAGTATTATGGAAAGAAGTTTAAGAGAAACTAGAATGAAAAGAGGTGTAGGGTTCGGTGGACTACATCAGTCAGTTAGATTTTTATCGATTTTATCGTTTGAAAAGCCGTAACTGATTCCGTATATAGATTGATCAATTTACAAGCTGTTATAGCTGATACTGAGAGAAGTATTGAACAAGTACGGAGAAAGGTGGATAAATTGTTATTGAGAGATAGTGATTTGAGGTGTCTTGTATGTATACCATTTCCCCTAAATAGTAAATAGAGCCATAGTGAGCTGACACGACATTGAACTGGCCGTAGAAAAGAGAAATTTCGGAACGCGAATCAAGGGTAGAATGGTTTGAAACTAAGGTGAAGGAAGTTGAAAAGACTACAAGGGAGAGTAAGTGATCAATTCCTGACGAAGAGGCCACAAGAAGAACACAAATTAGACTGACAACTGATATGTAAATTGTAGCTCAAGCGCGAATAATTTTGAAGCAACAGAACAACGATACCAGACGAGATAACTTGGATGGAGCAGAAGAGGCTGATGAGCTGAGGAGGGGCAGAGGAAGGGATTTAGAAGAAGAAATCGGGAAGATCGAGTAAGTCGAAGTTCACATACTATTGCTCCTTTTTTAACTGTAAACTAATCTGAGTCATATAGAAATGAAAGATCATCACTCTTACCTCAAATCCATTCTTTACGAGCTCATCATATCCAGACTCTTGATCTCCTTTTCCCTATTCAACCATTAGATCCATCTCATCTGTTATATACGATATTAAATGTGCCACTACCTATACCTATCGGATCCAAGGACCCCGCACCACCATTAACGATGACAGAATTCAAAGTAGATGAGAAAACTACCGCAGCTGCTCTAGGTTATGTTGCTTTGATAGTTCAGATTCTAGGTAATTTGGGTGGAGCTACAGGCGGATTGCCATATACGTTGACTTGTGCCGGGTCAAGAAGTTCCGTAAGAGACGGCACGGGTGTTATGCAAGGTCCTAGGTCGTAAGCAGTATTTGGTTTTCGCATATTTGTATGTCATAGGACAAACAAGTCAATGTAGCTGATCGTAAAATGGATCGTTGCAGATTCCCTCTTTATGCCAAAGGTGTTGAGAGGTTCAGATATGAATATGCCGTGTTTCTTTTGAACAAGAACATTGAAATGGTAAGTTGCTCAAATTTGTGCTGATTGATCTGCTAATGAACTTGCTTTCTCTTGAGTAAAATAGTTAATGCAAGAATCAACAATTCGTTTACTTGATTTAAGACATACGTTACCCAATCTCAAAAATTTGCTATTGACATTATCTTCACCCAATCTACCACATCAACCTTCCTCATCGATCAATAAAAGTAGAGTTGGATCGAGATCAGGATCTTACAGATCATCTACGCCGACTTTATTTGGTAGTAGTAGTGGAGGAGGAGGGTGGAGTCGAAACTCACCATCTTCATGGCAAAATCAAAATTACATCAACCTAAATCGATCGGTATCACCTACAAGTGAATCCAATCAAAATCGAAGTCCTCTCAAATCGCACACTCATCTATTGAATCCAAGTCCACTTAGACCTCAACAAAGCCATCAGAACAAGAAGTATGGCAACATCAAGAAAGGAATCGATTTGACCAGTGAAGCAGGAACCGATAGGGACGGGGAGAAGATTGACGAGAACGAGATAAGTTCACAGTCAGCCATTGAAACTGATCTTGTAGCTTGATAGGTCCAATTACCATGACATGGGGATTCACCCGTATAACTCGCAATTTGTAGTGGTGCATATTATACATTGTTTCTTTCATGCATATAATACACTTTCTACCGGGTTTTGCTACTTTACGATATGACTATATATAATATACAACCCTTGAGAACCAGACTAACCCCTTTTTCATTTAAAATTGTAATAGTTGTTTAACCCAATCTTGGTTGTCCGGGAGTAGCATAAGGATCTCTCATTTCATTTTCTTCTTCAACTTCACCTTCTAAACCTCTTCCTTTAGGATATCTTGTTCTTTGTTGTGGTATTCTTTGATTTAATTTAGCTAATTCTTCTCTTATACTATTTTGACTTTGATTTTGATTTTGATTTTGATTTTGAACATCTCTTCCATTTTCTTGTTTTATTGGATCAAATCCATATCCAGGTGGAACGTATCTACCTGTACTTTGCATTCTAGATTCATTTTCAGGTGATCTTAAATCCCTTGGTGAATTGCCTCCGAACGCAGTAGCATCTTGAAACATCGTATCTGAAGGAGGAGCATTATCTGACATTTCACCATTAGCCATTGAATTTGCTTTTGCTTGAGCTCTGATTTTCAATATCTCTGAAACTAGTAATGCACGTGATGATGAAAATGATATGAATGCTGATGAGACTATATAGAATTGGAGTAGACAGATATTAGTTTCCGTTCACGATTCCAAGTTCTCTGTTGAGCTCACATAAGAATGTCAAGGATAATGCATTTCTTGACGGTGTTTTGGGCATAAATCTTTTAACCAAATAAGCTATATCGCACCAAGAAAATATCAGCTCAAATTGAATGTGATCTACACCATTAAAAGAATACTCACTCAAAACACCACCACCAATCAAACCAGTAATCATACCTCTTTCAGTTGTTCTTTTATTCAACCTCTTATAATCTTCCAAAGTCAATATACTACTTGCATGTGAATTACCCAATTCAATTGTTTCTTGTTCACCTGATTTGGGATCGAATAAAACTAATTTTGGCATTGGTGAACGTGGTTGTAAAGATCGATCATTTGGATCTGTACGTTTATTGGACATTTGTCCATCTATAGGTGTCAAGGAGCCTATATATGTTATGAACATTTTTGTCAGTTATTAATGTGTTAATCCCATAATCATACCTTGATACGATGATCCTTTCAATAATAGTGGCAAGAGAAAGGAGACATACCATCGTCGATCGGTGTCGCGGATATATCAGCTTCTCTCAAAGGCATTTTGGTGTGATTGTATCGATTATTTGTTGCAGTAGTAGTATCAATGAAGGTATATGATCTGTATATAGGCTAGTGATGTTGAATAAAAGATTCAGAATATACACTTGCAAGCTACCTGTTATGGTTTCTACGTCACCATAGGCCATCTCATCATCATCGGTAACTTGTAACTTATACCTCCACTCTCTTAAGCCCCACTTCCGTCGGAAAGCGGGAATTACAGAGGAGCGGGATCAGATTGTTGCACTAAACACATACACGTCTGAAAGGATGGTGGTCCGCCCAGCGAAGAAATCTCAAAATGAATGGATAAAGAGGTCTGTTCATAGCATATCTTGTTGCTTTATACTTTTTACCACTCTTCAACATATTCACATATTGAAGGGATACCTATAACTTGATCTATCAGCCTGCTGGAATAATTGAGAAGCGATATCTACTTCCTCCTAAATTTCCTTTAGAAAATCGATAACAGTGTATACAACCAGGTCTCTCTCACTTGAAAAATCATAACGACCAGCTCAGCTTCATCATTACTGAACATACCGGCTTCGTCCTTATCCTCCCATTATACGACTCGGGACCCCTTATAGCCCAAGATGCCAGCTCATACACCAATCCCTTCAATACCAGGTATAGAACAAACTGACCCAACTATAAAATCATTTCTAACTCAAAGAGTATCAGATTTATGTGGATTAAATTCAAATAAGTTTCCAGGTTCACAACCTGTTTCATTTCAATCTTCTTCATTAGAATTGTTAGAAACTAAAGATTTTTGGGTATGTGAAAAATCGGATGGTGTTAGAATATTAGTTTTTATTGTTATGAATGGTATGACTGGTAATCAGGAAGTCTGGCTAGTAAGTGTCTCTCTATCTCTCTTTGTTTCTCATTAAGCCGAATGATGGCTTTACCTCTTTGGTAATCAGCTTGATATAAACTTCGAATATAATCCCTATATATAACTATAACAAGTACTTAACTGATGTCTGCCGGTAATACCTATAGATTGATAGAAAAGAACGTTATTTCAGTATACAGAATTTACATTTCCCACATTGGGAGAATCGTGGTAACCCCTTAGGAGAAACTATATTGGATGGTGAATTGGTTATTGATATCGATCCGAAGACAGGAACGGTGAGTCTCGGCTGTCGATCCGCAACCATCTAGTTGTACTTAAGCTGAAGCAGATTCTCGAACTCATATAGGAAACATTACGGTTTTATGCTTTCGATTGTTTGGTATTAAATGGTGAAAATATAATGAAGAAACCCTTGTTGTCACGTTATGGTGTAAGCTTTTCTATCCTCTACATCCATATCTTCTGGAAGAGATGAGAAGCTGACTTTAACGTATTATCATTATCAGAGACTTCGTGATTGGGTAATAACACCTTTCCAAAAATCGTTACGGGATTTTCCGGAGTGGAAGGATGCTTTACCATTTGAGTAAGCTTAGTTGATGTCTTCAACCCTGAAGTATGCTTGAAGCTGACATTGGTAATCATCATTCCGATATTTCATTGATAGGGTTGTAGCTAAAGAACAAGAATTATCATACCATCTGGGTCATGTACTAAATGTACATATACCGAAATTACAACACGGGCATGATGGTTTGATTTTCACTTGTTGTGAGACGGAATATGTACCTGGTACGGATGAGAAGATGTGAGTGGTCTTTGCCTCCTGTTCAGTCTTTTTCGACTTTGTCATATTCGACTGATATAGAATTTTGATGCGGTTATAGCCTTAAATGGAAACCACCTTCAGAAAATTCAATAGACTTCAAACTTGAATTAAGGTTCCCACCTTCGAGCTCGAATCACGATGAACCAGATTATTACGCAAAACCTGAATTCTTACTATACACATGGCTAGGTAATGATGATTACGAATATTTCGATATGATGGGAATGGAGGATGAAGAATGGGAAAAGTGAGTGGCCCATCTCCCAGCAACGCCTTTCCTGGTTCATTCCTTGTCTCTACTGCTTTCCCTATTGTAACATTGTAACAACGTTCAACTATGAAAAATACCTTGACTGATGCTTGGTAAACGTGTTACAGAATGAAAGAATCAGGTGAACAGCTAGATGATCGCATAGTTGAGGTAACATGGGATACGGATAACGGATATTGGAAGATGTTGAGAATCAGAGATGATAAAAATAATGGTAATCATAAATCTATTGTTGATAAGATATTAGTTAGTATAGAAGATGGTGTAGAAATTGAGGCTGTGAGTAATCTTTATTTGTCTCTGTTAAAAAACCAACTTTTCGATCGAGGGCAATGTCATCTAACATATTACCTCGAATTTGCCGTTTTAGCTATTATCAAGAACAGATTCCATACGGAATGCGTGGAAAAATCGACAACAAGCCAAAAAGATGGGTGGTGGTGGTGGTGGTCAACCTCCACCTCAACAGCAGAATAATTCAAATCAACGTAGACCACCCCAACAAGGTCATTCGCAACCCCCTACACCAGGAGGAAATAGAATATCAAGTCAAGGTTATCCAATAACGCCTGGACATAATCAAGCTCAAGGTCTGGTAGCTGGATTGAAACGTTAACAACTTCGCTCGAAATGGCGAATGGATTGTGTGTAGATATTGTATTCCCAATAGTTGGTATAAGTGTTGTACATTATATACATATTGTTTAAAAAGTCAAATACATGCGCATCAAGCGAAACATGTGTACTTGCTAAGGAAAAAGTTATAGGTAAAAGTGGCAAATCTCACCGCTTATCGCACTAGTAACCTAATCATTTTTAGCCTGCACGTCCAACTTGAAGACAATTCTCTAATAGACAGACTTCATGTTTCCCTAATCTCAATCCTGCCTCTCTTCCATACTCCTGCTTCCTGATGACCCTTCATGCTCTCTTGCCTCGCAAAACTTGCAATTGAACGTTGAATAATATGAACAGAGATTTGCCATTCAGGGTTGTGCCACGTTGCTTCAATCATCGATGATCTAAGATTATATCTGATCCACCATAACAACCCGACGGCGTATACCTCATGATCAACTCGTTCTTTGTTGTCCTTTTCTATATGTTTCTACATCGATTATTCTTTATCTGAACTTTACATATCTCCGTAATCTAATACACATCTCTTTAAAGATATCTCCAAAATGTCTGATCAAACAGCTTCTTCCTCCTCAGATATAACAATGTAAGTGATCTTCGATACTCTTAGATGATGTCATCTCTCGCAACCATTCTTCATTCATGTGCTATTCTAAACCTATTGATAATTGAAGAAGAAAATAGCTGATGAAATACCTATGTGTAGTACTGTAAAAGGTCCATCAGAATTGAAATTATCGATAACAATTTCACCAGAGAAAACAGTATCAGATTTGAAAGAATCAATAGCTAGTAAATCAGATGTTGAAAAGGAAAGACAGAGATTGATATATTCTGGTAAGTATCTATCGGTTTAGCTGCTTCTTCTTCACCATCCTGATGGAGCCAATTAGCTGACGTTGATATGGTTTAGGTAAAGTATTGAAAGACGAGGATGCTATATCAACGTATAAGATCCAAGTGAGTTGGATAATTCAATCTTCAGCAAGATCTGTTGTACCGCCTTGCAAATCGCGATTTTGCAGAGTAAGCTGACTGTAATGGTTTGATAGAATGGACATACTATACATATGGTAAAAGGAGCAGCAAAATCTGCAAACCCATCAACCTCAACTTCAACTTCAACCAGAACAGGATCAGGATCAACTTCTCAATCTTCCGCTCTACCTAGATTACCTCAAATGGGTACTGGATTGAATGTTGGTAGTAATCCAATTGACAATGTAGAGAACATCCATCATGTAAGTGATGCACATCTCATTAGCTTTCAATGCTACTACGCGTCTATGAAGCTGATACTCGAGGTTACCTATTCTACAGGGTTTAGCAGGTTTTAACCCATTTGCAGGTCAACCTGGATTAAACAACATGTTTGATCCTAACGCTGTACGTATGATATCCTTCCGCTTTACGGACAACAGATGATTTTTGATTTGAACGCCGACATTCGAGACTGACTGGTATGATTTCTATTACAGATGACTGGAATGATGAACAATCCTGATTTCTTACAATCAATGGCAGATATGATGGCTAGACCTGAAGTTCTCGATCAAGTGGGTGCAATACTCCTTTTACTCAGACTGTCAGCTGTGGAACTGTGTTTTGGTATTTAGGCTAATTATCACAACTTTACAGATTATCGCTTCAAATCCTCAATTACAATCTATGGGTCCTCAAGTCAGACAGATGATGCAATCGCCCTTCTTTAGACAAATGATGTCAAATCCTGAAACTCTTAGAACTGTAAGCTATCTTTCTGTCGTGAAATGAGCTTAATTGACCCAGAACAATGACTCCTCATAGATGATGCAAATGCAATCTTCGATGGGTGGTGGACAAGGTGGATTTGGTGGAGGTATGGGAGGAGGATTCAATCCATTTGGTGCCGGTGCCGGTGCAGGAGCTGGCGGAGCAGGTCAAACAGGAGATGCTGCTCCACCATCTGATCCATTCCCAAATTTATTCGCACCAAATGCCCCATCAACCAATACACCCTCTACAACTGGTGGAAACAATGCTCAACAGCCTAGAAGTCCAACAGGTCAACCACCAAATCCATTAGCATCTTTATTTGGTCCTGGTGCTGGTGGAGCTGGAGGAGCAAATCCATTTGGTGGATTTGATCCTTCTATGTTATTTGGGGCTGGTGCTGGAGGAGCTGGTGGACAAGGTGGAAATCCATTTGCAGGTTTAGGTGGATTCGGTTCACCTCCTGCTCCAAGAGATGAAAGACCTCCAGAAGAGATTTACGCTACTCAGTTAGGTCAATTGAATGCTATGGTAAGTCCCAACCGTCAATTGCGATCATGCGCGGCAAGTGCTAATGTTCGATTCATTGTGCTACAGGGTTTATGGGATGCTCAAAAGAATATAAGGGCTTTAAGATCTACTGGCGGAAATGTTGAAGCTGCTATAGAATTGATATTTTCAGGTCAATTAGATTGATTGGGTATATCATCATATAATGCATGAATATTTCGATTGATCAGATATACCTACTTATTTGAAAGACGAGTTAGTAAGCGACCGGCCTTTACCTGAAGCGTGATCAATATAATAGTTTAGAGTATACAGAATATACATCATCGTAATCTTGATTTGCTATATTAGATGTATAATAACGGAATGAGCTTTGGTGCTTCACGTAAAACAGATTGCTGTTCAAGGGATGCATTGCGAAATAAAGAAAATACATATGATATTTGATCTATTAAATTGATGATTTTATGATTTCACACACGAGAGAGAGAGAGAGACATATTTAGATGGTTTGAGTATATCTTACACCTAAACTATCACAATCACAAAACAGATTTCATACCGAAATTACTGATTAATGATTACCACCAATTAATTCAGCAATCTAATGAGTGTAATGTCTTGGAACAGGTTGAGGTTGACCATTCTTTTCAGCTTCAACAACAGATTTCCAATAAGAACCATGAGGGAAAGTGAAATCTTCTCTTGAGTCATCATATAAATCAATTGAATAACCACCTTTTGGATCTAAAGGTACGTTGTATCTACCTTGTTTGTTAATTGATACAGGGTATTTGAAGTGTTCGTGTAAGTGGCTAATAGGAGGGTTTATTCAATATTAGCATTTATTACACATACATAGTATAGTATTCTCTGATAGAGAAAGGATATATAAGAACTCACTCTACAAATTCAAGTACGTTTCTTTCCATTTCACCTGATACACAGATGAAATCAATCAAAGATAAATGAATCTAGTGTTTCAGAACGTAAATTACATCAGTAATTGATCTTAATTATCTATATGGGAGGTAGGAAAGTCCACTACTCACAACATATTCACATAAACCAACACCACCAGCATGTGGACAAACTGGTATACCGTATTTGGCAGACATTAACATTATTGATAAAATTTCATTTACACCACCAACTCTACATGAATCAATTTGACAAACATCTATAGCATCTAATTGTAATAATTGTTTGAAAACCATTCTGTTGTGTGCATGTTCACCAGTTGCAACACCGATATTTATTTCTTTTAATGCTTTTCTAATTGCTGCATGACCTACAGCATCATCAGGTGCAGTTGGTTCTTCAATGAACCATGGTTTTAATGGTTCAAGTTTTTTCATGTATTCAATTGCCTGAGGTACATCCCAGACCTCTAATGACAAAAAAAATGACAAAGAAAAAAAAAGAGATTAGCTCCGTTTGTAAATGTAGGGTTCTAGAGCCGGCTCAAACTCACGGTTAGCATCAACCATTAATACACATCCAGCAGGACCAGCATTCTTTCCTTCGATTGTTCTAGGTTCAATCACACGACCTTCAGGTAAATTGGCTTTATCGTCAATGATTGATCTGATAAGTCTACCTCTTCGTAAATCATCTTCAGGATCAGCTCCAACCTTGAGCTAAAAGGGAAAACCATTGTTATCAGTACATTTAACTCTTTTTTTCCAGAAAATCTGCTCACTTTGAAATGATTGAAACCTTGATTCAAAGCTTCTTTAGTTAATCTTGTAACTTTTTCATCTGAATAACCTAACCAACCAACTGAAGTTGTGTATGCAGGGTAACCTTTCTTGATAACTTCTTCTTCTCTTGCTTTTTTACCTGGGGCTTGTTTCTTCAATAATTCAAGAGCTTCTTCTTTTGTGATAGCATCGGTTATATATCGGAAAGAAGTAGCTTGTACGAATCTATAATCATCGTTGATCAGCTTTGGCTTTTTCTAAGGTGGATTTAAGAGCCAGGAATCTATACTCACTGTTCAGGTGTCCAGTCAACAACTAATTTCCATAATGGTTTCTTTTCGTGTTTGGCGAGTAAATCCCAAACAGCGTTGTTTACTGCAGCAGTAGCAAGGTGAATAACACCTTTTTCAGGACCAAGCCATCGATGTTGAGGATCAGATACGACTGTAGATCATTCAATATTAGTACACATATTCTTACTCGCACACCACATGCGAATCAAATCCTTGTAACTCACGGAAATCGAAGAAAGCACCCATGTTGTCGAAGATTGGTTGAAGTTCTTTACCGACAATTCTGTTGGCAATTTGTTCGATAGCGTAACATACGATATCGTTACCTCTACCGATGGCTATACGAAGTGAGATTAGTAAGTTAAACTGTTTTCTTGTGGAAAAATGCTCCTGATACTCACTGAAAGTCATACCTTGACCTTCGAGGTCAGAGTTGGTTTTGAGGATAATATAAGCAGCGGAATAATCACATTCCTTGTTCCTATTATGACAAGTAATGTCAGCATATCTGCATTTCCGTTGTATCCATATTGATGACTTACATGGCATCGGTACCATCACCAGAGATGTTTGTTGGGAAACGAACATCTACAAGAGAAGATTGTCAGTTGAGCGAACTATCCTTCACTGCTAAACATAGCACATACCGTGGATGGTAAACTCTGTGATCTTGAGACCTGACATGATGAATTGTTAATATCGAGTATAAGATGTAAAATAGGATTAGATAGGTTATAGAAAGAGAGGAAGAAAAAGTTCAAAGTGGATACCTCGATGCTGTATTTAAAGATAAACCGTTCTGGTCAAGGTGGACACCTCTTTACTATCAATTGTTTTTTCCGCTTCACAAGATTGGCGAGGTCTAAATGGTACTACCCACCATACCCCATCAATTACGTATGGCGGCCCGCAAGTCAATCGGCCCGGGATCACTAAATATAGTAACTCTCACGTGGTAGTTACGGCTCATTTGCCGGACTATCCGGGTTCTCAAAAGTCATCGCGCTCTCAACGATACGAAGCCTGATGTGGCATTGTCGAAACTCGCTTATCAGAAGTATGATCATAATTAATATTGTTGTTCATACTAATCATCCGAAAGGCAACCTCGTGGTATGATGGTACCTTATATTTTACCCTTAAACTGTGATTAACTTTCTTATTGTCTTTCGTCTTCTTTGATGATCAGTTTCATATTTTCTTATTGTTCGCTACTTTGATCATCCTAGATTAGACAATAAGATTTTTTGGAGAATGGCAAAGATTTCATTGTACTCTATACTGACATACTCAACTAAAGAATGTACATTAGGGGAGTAGGATTCAGCGCACGGTCGAAGCGAGGATGAGGAACTTCGTCATTGATTAGCAGGAATATCAATCCAATGTAACGTCTATCTCTCTTTCCATTTTTTTTTTATTTCCTCCTTGATGACTGACTCTGACTATATCCAAATACTGAATATTATTGCGAATACACAAATAAAACACATACTAATAACTACTCTCAGCAAAAAGTTGACATTTTTATACTTTCAGATACCTACAAATCAATTAAAAACGCTATATAATTCAACATCAGAACTTGAGGTTGAATCAACTTCTACACGCCCTTTCGACGAAATTAATCTGTACCTAATATACACCGATTGATCCGTCAAAGGTACCTTTCAACATCATGTCAAATCCATTCCATAACCCTGTGGCTTCCTCATCCTCTCCTCGTTCATCATCTTCCTCTCATTCTCCTACTTCTTCTTCTCGTGATCATAGGACTCCTCCTTCTCCTGCATTTTCACGACCTCCATCAACGAACGGTACAACGATAATTACGAACTCACGATACCCATCTGTATCTGTACGAAATTTGACGACACCTACCCAACCTAGACATATCCCTTCCACACCACCTCAGCAAAGCAGAACACGATTGAATTCACCTCCTTCAACTCTGACTAAAGCTTCGAACACAGCTTTACCTTTATCGCCATCACCATCAAGCGGAGGCCAATATCACTCTTCACCTCCCGTATCATTTCCTACTAGATTCGAACAATCAACTGAAGGTTTCGAATTAACTCCTGTAACTACACCAAAGCGTATGCCACCAAATATAAATTCAAGATCGAGAAATTTGGAATCACCTTTCCACGATAGACACTCAATTCAGGAATATCCTTCACAAGCACCTGATACAGATTATGAAGAAATGAATTCGGACAATAACATGGAAATGATAAATGATGAAGATCTATATGAATATTCAACTGGAAGAGTTTCAGGTGGAAAACAAAAAACAATGCCAGGATATCAATTTAGTTCATTGTCACCTAGAGGATTTAATGAAAAAGGTGAAAAATTGACTTTTGGTGGGATGTTAGATGAATTGGAAGCAGATGAAAATCAAAGACCTATATCAGAATATAGAAGATCATTATATGCAAATGGTATAGAATTAATAATACCAAAATCGACTTTAGATGATCATCCAGATTTACTAAATCAAGAACCAAATTTAACGAAAATTGAAAACCCCGACTTATTATCTCCTGATCTTACTTTAACTTTATCAAAAGATTCACCTCAAAAAGGAAATACTGTGGTGCCTGTCAGACCTACGTTTAGAAAATTATATTCATTATCATCCAGAAAGGAATATTTATTATTTCTATTACCTGCACTCCTATTATCAATCTTAGCATGTTTAATTGCACCTTATATGTCTTTGGTTATAGGTGATGCTTTTGCTGTATTTGCTGCATATCCATTTTTCACTGGTAACGCAACGGAATTAGATAAGAAGACTTTAAGAGATGGTGTGAATAAAACTTGTTTAAAATTGACTATTGCAGGTATATTAGCTTTATTAATCAATTACTTTAGAGGTGTATTTTGGGTTTGGTATGGTGAATCGGTTGCAGCAAAATTGAGAGATCTGGTCTACATAAACGTCTCAGATAAATCAATGGAATGGTTCGATTTAGGTATGGGTATGTCTGGTCGAGACGATCAACAAGATAGTGCCGATTCGAATGATGAAAATTCAGAAGCTGTTGGTGCAGGTGGTTTGATGTCAAAATTCACTAGGTGTGTATTCTGGCATGATTATCATAGTTGATGAGTTACAGGTTGCTGAAATTGATCTTGATTGTAGGGAAACCGACGATGTTCGTTTAGCTACTTCGTTATCGTCCGGTTTGGTAGTAATGAACGTTGGAACATTCGTACTGTGTTTTATCTTAGCCATGGTCAAATCACCTTTACTAGCTTTGGTAACATTATCGACTATACCTTTAGTTGTATTGACACAAATTGTCACTCAAGTGGTATCCATTCCATTATATTCTGAAGAAAGAAAAGCTTTTGCAGAAGCGTCAACGAATATTGAAAGAGTTACATTAGCAATATCGACAGTCAAAGTGCATAATGCACAAGGATATGAAAGCAAAAAATTCAATAAATTAATTGATAAAGGTAAAAAATCATTAATCAGACAAGGCTTAGTTTGGGGTATATCTGTTGGTTTAACAGATTTCCTATTATTAGGTACTTTTGTTTCAGGTTTTTGGTATGGTGCGAAAATTGTTAGAGATCATAAAGCTTCATCAGGTGATGTTATGACTTGTTTTTGGGCATGTTTATTTTCTGCTACATATTTACAACAAGCTGTTCCACATTCAACACTTATAACAAAAGGTAAAAACTCTTTAGCATCTTTATTAACCATCATTCAAAAAGATGATAAAGAAGATGAAGATTTATACCATGGCAATAATTCATTCTCATCATCTACTTCGACAAAAATGGATAAAAGAAAATCTAGACCAGTTAGTTTAAGAGGAATTAGACCTAATAAATATCATGGTGAATTTAATTTTCAAAATATATCATTTTCATATCCATCACGAAGAGAAAATTTAGTTTTAAAAGATATTTCATTATTTATACCTGCAGGTGAAACTACATTTATAGTTGGTGGATCTGGGTCAGGTAAATCAACTATAGCATCGATTCTATTAAAATTATATAAACCTTTATCAGGTGAGATTATAATGGATAATCAAAATTTCAAATATTTAGATTTAGATTATACAAAAGAAAATATAGCTGCTATTCAACAAGGTTGTATTTTATTCGATTTATCTGTACATGAAAATGTTGCTTTAGGTTTAGCTGGTTCAGCTCCATCAATAACAACAACTATCATGGGAGGAGTGGAAAAAGTAATAAGAAAAACTCCTAAAGATGTTACTAGACAAGAAGTTATTGAAGCTTGTAAAATGGCTATGATACATGATTTTATTGAATCTTTACCAGAAGGGTATGAAACTAAATTAGGTACAGGTGGAAATAGTTTAAGTGGTGGTCAAAGACAAAGATTAGCTATTGCTAAAGCCATCATTAGGGATCCTACGGTCTTGATTTTGGGTAAGTCGTATATGATTGTCATTACCAGTATTTCACTGACTTGACAAACTTTGTCCATCACAGATGAAGTGACTTCCGCTCTTGATACAACATCTCGTGTTCAAGTTTTCCAAAATTTGAAAAAATGGCGAAACAATAAAACAACTATTGTGATTACTCATGATTTATCACAAATAGTTTCAGATGATTTCGTTTATGTCATGTCTAATGGTATAATAGCAGAACAAGGATTCCGAGTTGATTTAGTCAAAAAGACTGATGGTGTATTTGCGAATATGGCAGCTGAACAAGCTGTTACACCATTTCCTATCAAACGTATATCTGATGAAACAAACTGGCAAGATTCATTAGAAGAGATACTAGATATGGAAAATGAATTTGATATGGACCAATCAATGGAAGATAGAAGGGATTCATATCGAGCAAGTACACCTAACTTTAGTAGGTTAAGTGCAAGACCTGGAGGAGGTGGGTATATGGATATTTTAGATGGTTATTCAAGATCAGCAAATCGATTATCTTCATCAAATCCACAGACTCCCTCAACCAATCAATCAGGAAAGAGATTAAGTAAAGCTCAAAAGAGATTAACTTGGACGCCCGAAGATCTAAATTCAGGCTCAAGAGCACCTAGCAGAATTAGTATGAATAGATCGGAATCTAGAATGTCAAGACATTCCACTGCCAATGCCAATGCCAATGCCAATAACAGATCAAGCACAGATTTACCTAGAGTACAACCTAGCTTCGATTCTTCTCGAGCACCCTACCAACAAAGACCGATTACGCCTGGTAGAGACAATGGTTTGCTTCATGCGAATTGGATGGACAAAGACGCTTCACCTTACTCTTCGGATTCTCGTACATCGATGAAATTGAGACAAAGACAACAACGCACTTTAAGTGAAAATTTTGAAGATGATTTAAATGCCTCAAAAACTAATCTATCGATCACCACTCATGATCCATCTTCTTCATCTGATTTAGAAAAGACTTCAACCGTTGTACCTGTACCAAGTTTAATATCTTTAATTCGATTATATTTCCCTACATTACCTGATAAACATCTTTTGGTCATTGGATGTTTAGGATCAATTGGACATGGTATTACAACACCAGTTTGGTCATTTTTTTTAGCTAAATTAATGCAAATTGTTGGTGCAGGTGGATTAGATACAGAAAGATTAACAAAATTTGGATTAATCATATTAGGTTTATGTATTTTACAAGGATTTTTTGATTTTTTATCTGAATGGGCATTAACATCATTATCTGCAAAATGGTCTTGTCAAATCCGAAAAATATCTTTTTTGAAATTGTTAAAACAAGATAAATCATTTTTTGATGATTCATCAAAAAATTCAAGTTCAAGATTAGTTCAAATTTTAATTAAAGATGTTGATGATTCAAGAACTTTAATGTCTCAAGTTATTGGAAAATCAGTTACTGTTATTACGATGATTTCTTTTGGTTTAATTTGGGCTGTTATTGTTAATTGGCAATTAACTTTAATTGGTTTAGCTTTAGCACCTTTATTCGGTGGTTTTTTAGCTTTTAATAGTTGGTTTATATCTAAAATTGAACAAAAACATAAATTAGGTAGAGAAGCTGTTGCGAGAACTTTTTATGAAGTAGGTAGTTTCATCGTTCTTTCTGTCTGAAATAAGCTATCATACTGACCTGACTTATTTCCATAACACCAGAGCATATCCAATATTCGTGGTATTAGAGCTATGGCTTTAGCATCAGCTTTCGAAGTCAAGTTTCAACAAGATGCTGTACGAGCAAAACAATTAGGTGATAACGCAGCTTATGGTTTAGCTATGGGTGGAGCTGTGGCGGCTGCTTTACCATTGGTCGCTCAAGGTGAGTAGAATGCGATATTTGCGAAACAGAGACGGATTGGCTGATGCCTGATACCTACCTTATTATCGTTCAATTAGCTTTGATGAATTATGCTGGTTCAGTATTCATGATACAAAACAAAATGAATTATCAAGAAATGTTACAAGTCTACAATTTAGTCTTATTCAGTTTAACTTTTGGTTCTGCCATGCTTGATTTCAGTGAGTCAAAACGTTGATTTTGCTCTCACCAGATGTTTCTAAGCCAAAAAAAAAAAGATAATGATAACTAAACAATTTTTCTCCGATGCCGTTCTGCTATAGTCCCAATCATGTCTAAAGCTAGAGTTGCAGCTCGAGATTTTAATCGATTATATTTATTAAATACGAATAATACAGAAGAATCTCAAGGTGAATTAAGATATCCAATCAAAGGTAAAATTGAATTTCGTGATATATCATTTAATTATCCAACTAGATCAGAAGTACAAATTTTAAATAAAATCAATTTTACTTTAAATCCTGGTGAATGTGTTGCAATTGTTGGAGAATCAGGTTCAGGTAAATCAACTATTGCATCATTATTACAGAGATTATATAAACCTTCAAGTGGAAAAATCATTTTAGATGATAAATTTGATTTAAATAAAAGTGATATAAATTGGTTAAGAAATCATTTAAGTATCGTATCGCAATCAACCAATTTATTTAATCAATCTATTGCTGAAAATATATCTTATGGATATAAATCAACTAATACGTTCTCAAAATCTTACTCTCCTGATGAAAAGCAAAATCAGGAGCATGATAATGATGATGATGAAGAAAGAGAAGATTTACCTTTAATGGAAATTGAAAAATCAGCAAAATTATCAAATATACATGATTTTATTATAAATTTACCAAAAGGATATCAAACTAATTTAGGTGAAAATGCAAATTTAATTTCAGGTGGTCAAGCTCAAAGATTACAAATTGCAAGAGCTTTATTTAAATCACAATCAAATACTTTAATTTTAGATGAATGTACTTCTGCTTTAGATGTTGATAATGCTAAAATGGTTTTAGATACTATTGTTGATATAAAACATGTAAGTCATCTCTCCTTTTCTACTCTCCTGATATTTCACCTCTTCTTTCATTCGTTCATCCATACTCGTACATACATCGATTCCTCCCCGTCTGTTCCTTTGCATTGAATCTGATTTTCCAAATTCTTTTTCACATTGTTTAGTCTCGAACAACTATATTCATAACGCACTCCATTGAAGCTATGAAACGATGTGATAGAATCATTTGTCTAGGTCAAGGTAAAGTCTTGGAAGATGGTACTTTCAACGAGCTAATCAATAAAGGCGGTGTTTTCGCTCAATTGCTACGAACTGGTGAATGGGAATAATTAGTCATATAGAAAAGCACAATTTCGGTAATTTTAACTTATTTGTATTCATATTGTCAATTTTTTCTAGTTATATTCAGAAATATAGAATTTCGTTTCATTTCTTCGATTGTTTCACATGTTTTTCATTCATATTTCATTCATATAGGTTATACATAAATTGAATGAGGTATGCACAATGTTGTAACGTTGTAACGATATATGATGCAGGATTAAAATATCAGACACAGACAGGTCACATGTATAAGCACTGACGGCTACAACGAAGAAGCCGACCGGTATATGCTGTACTCGACTGTTAGACATGTTGCGTAGAACGTTAATGCCAATCGAAGCCAGTCCCGCTTGCTTTATCTCCTATCTACTGTAAATTCTTATCTTTCAACAGGTTAAACCTCTGTTCTGCCAAGCTCCGGACAGATAAGGTCACAAAGAAGGCTAAGTCGTCATGGATGGTTCGATAAACTTGTTTCGACTGGCATAAAGGAACGGCTTATATCATTCCGGCTTGATAATACTAATTACAGAATAAATTTTAAGGTATAAAACCGGTCAAGCTAATAGCGTTGAGTGCACCACAGTATCCGGTATCCGCTTCCATACCCATACAATATTCATCTTGCTTCTTCACTCTGAGCGACACTTCAACGGCATAATCTAAAGACACAAAGCATCTTAATCATGCCTCAATCAATCTGGACCTATAACGGATCAGTTTCTCACAGTGGAAGTTTTATGGTAGAGTAAGTAGAGATAGATTAGATCCTGGTTCTCCTTGTAACCTGACTAACACTGTTCCCACATTTATACAGCCCTTCAGAAAGTAATGATACTCAATCTTCAACAGCTGGGGATCAATCTACCAAAGCTGCTTCCAGGACTTCTCACAGTGCAGGTACTGCCGGTATCGGCTCCACTACTCCAGGCTCTTCCTCCCCAAGCTCTGCTTTCAGTCACAATTACTCCGCCGAAAGCGAGTGATCGTGCATGACGTATCCGCAAAGCAAACGAACATACGTACAATTGCTACCTTCATATGTTATGGTACTGTAATCAGTCTAAAGAGCTAGCGGGATTGATATTTACAGGTAGCAGTGCCAAGGAATGCATTTTTTAATTTACTTTGACTAATTATACTTGGTGGAGTGGTTCTTATTTCAAGATTTTCTCAAATTCGTCTATCATGACTTGCCCATCGTTTAATTTAGCAACGTCCTTTAATGCCTTTCTCCAATTATCATACAATTCCATTCTCAACGATTTACGTTCTAACAGCTTTTTAGTACTTTCCAATTCTTTCGTTATCAGATCCAATTGTTCCACCTTGTTCTTGAGTTCTTGATCCTGCCATAAAACAACATCAACTACCTTGTTTTTGTTCATAATTGAGACTTGCCCATCTGGCGAATTGAACTTTATTGTTTCTAGATCCGCTTGATTGTGTTCTGCCATCTTATTAAACATTTCTTGCAGTTCTTTATTCTTCTTTTCTAATTCCGAATTCTTTACCGATAACTCTTTTGATAGTCTCACAGCTGAATTATGGAATTTATTGTAATCGCTTATAATTTTGGTTATTTCCTTGTTTGTTGCCTTTAGCGATTTAATTGAATCTTCCTTGATTTTCAGAGAGTTGGAAGTTTCTATATGTTCTCTTCTTTCCTTGTTTAGCAAGTTGTTTTTCTCAATGAATTTTTCTTGAAGTGATTTAAGTGATCTTCTAAGCATTTCATTCTCGTCTTTAGCTGATTTCAGTTCTTCTTGTTCACCTGTTCTGAGTGGAGTAGTGGTTAACAGACCTTCCCGTGTTACAGGAGATGAAGCAGATGAAATGGCAGGGATATTGATGTGTGAGGTGCTGGGATTGACAGACATGTAGGCTCCAGGGGGTGGATGATGACTGAATGTTGAAGAAGAGGGACCGGCTGAGGAAGGCACGGTGTGTGCTGGAGGAGAAAGATACGTCTGCTGCCAGGGTAAGGTCTTCATGGTATGATATTACGGATGCATGTTCGATTGAGGATGATATGGGAATGGAGATTGGCGAGCGATGGAAGGTATTTGGTGATTTGAAGGAGGGAATGCTGAGCGAGATAACGGAGGAGGCTGTGAGGAATGGTGATTCCTAATGGGAACTGTTTGTGTCGGAACCTGCTGAGTGGATGTCACTGTTGGAGATGATGATGCTGAAGAAGCTATTAATGGTGTCGATGCGGACGGTGATGATCTTGATGTCGGTGGCTGATCAACTAATTTGGATATGTAGGCCGCAGCTGGTAGCTGGGCGGTAACAGAACCTGTAGAATTGATAGCTTTCCGCTGCATTTCCAATAATTCAGCTCGCGCGGCTTCTTCTGCTGCTTTTTGTGCATTGAGCATTGCGTTCTGGGGCTTTTGAAGCTCCATCTTCGTTGGTTAGATCTATTACCATATGTGTAGGTTCTGGATTCCGTGACACTAATTTCTCTTTAGCTAAAGATGAAACGGAAGCTGAAGTGTTAGATTTCTTATTTTTCGCTGGACATGATGGTTTAGTCACTGTTACTCGAGGTCTTGGTTTAGGTACAACCGCAGCTGTGATTTCAGGTCTACCAATTTTTACAGGTTTATCTTTAAATAGTAATTCTTCTAATTCTGTGTTGTATGTTTTAGGTTTGGGTTTTGTGATTGATGGCATGTGGGTTCTAACTAATCCTCTGATAGACGAATCACGGTAGAAATTGGATGTTGTTTTCTTCGATAATCTATCGGAATTCAGTAGGCTTGATGAAGAAGAAGGAGGAGAAGAAGAATTATGGATACTAGATGCCGGTCTCTTTAGACTGACTTTCAGCGATACACGTGAATCCGATTCCAATTCTCTCGTTATACTTGGTTGAGTAGGTGATGAAGATTGAGCTGTAGAAGATGAAGATGAAGGCAACCTTGAAATTTTAGGTGTACTTGAGCCATTACTAAGAGTAGTTTTGGTGTTTGATCTGGTAGCACTTGTGGAATCTTGTGACATGATGTGATCGAAGAATGCACCAATGTCTTGGTGATCGTCGTATGATGGGGTTAACATGACGATTAGCGTTTGGGGCTTGTATAAGTAGGTCAATTCGATACTACAAGGATTCCAAGGTGAGTCTGAAAGCTGAATCGATGTTAGCGTGACGCAAGATGAGGTCAAGGCATGAGACTTTAAAAACGAAATTGACAGTAAAGGTCAATGAGAACATTACGCTCTGAGACTGCTGGGGAAAACACGTAAAAAAAGTCAAAGAGTAATGTTGGGACATATCAGACGCGTCAAATGGTTAATTCAGGGTTATCCGATCCTTATCGCTATCACACTTATCACGTTATTTGTGATTGTGAAGGCAGCGATTTCGTACAGTAGTACTCTACAGTAGAGATATGCATGATGTAAGGTAAATTGCATGATGTATATGGGGATATCGTATTCAGGTCTAAAACGGCAATCTGTGAGCTACTTATGACAATGATCACAAGACATGTGGTGTGCTGAAACTTGCAGTAAATTCTGGTTCTGCTTATAAACATGCCTTGGCAATTACAGTCTTCAGATCCCATATCTCTCTTCGAAGATTATTGTTCTCTAACTCGACATCATTTCTGATAACTTGATATTTCGATCGTTGAGTATCAATGTAACTTCTCATCTCTGTGTTGACCTCCTCAAGAGCTTTAACCCTTTTGGGCCAGGCTTCTTCGTCGATGGTCGACTTCGCCTTCGAATTGTATATCAGCAGAGGCAGATGGTTTGTGATGGTTATGTTTTTTAGTGAATTGGCGGATAGGTGACTTACTTTCGGTCTCTGTTCATTTGAAACTTCTGATCGGGTATTCATATCAATGGTTGGATTTGATATTTGTTGACGCAGCTCAGCATTTTCTGCTCTTGATTGACTAAGCTGTGCATCACTTCTCTCCAGACATCTTGTTACTTCTACAAGCTTTCTCTGCTGAGCTTGATGCTCTTCTAGTAGATGGGTGACTGATATATGTCCAATCGGCCTTGTGAAGTACTGGTTAACCGGTTTCTTGATAGGCACCATGACCAAGCACTGATGCTGATTTGGTTCTGATGCCTTGTTGGCACGAAAGTCTTTCAGCTGTTGAACTGCTGCAGAGATGTTGTCTTTTTCGGTTATCACTTCTTGTTGAAGAGATTGAATGGTTGAATCCTTTTCGCAGATAGTTTCCTGAAGGGTCGAGATCTCTTGCTCTAAGCTGCTTTTAAATTGAAGTTGCTGTTCAAGCGAATCGATTATTGAGTCTCTGTCCTTTAGCGAGCTCTCAAGGTGTAGCTCTCTGGCCTTTGATTCTTTCATTTCTTCCACAAGCTTATCTCTCTTTTTATTGAATTCGGCTTGTATGTTATTTATGTCCTCCCTCATTTGTGAGTTGATCTGTTCTTCCTGATATAATTGTTCTTCGAGAATAGTGATGGTTTTATCTTGTTGAATAGCTGAATTGGAAAGCTTGTACATCTCATTTCGATGTTCTTCCTTTTCCCGTTCAAGTTGATTTCGTAATTGGTTGACTGTTTCGTCTTTTTTGGTCAATGCATGAAACAAGTTGACATTCTTTTCATGCGCTCGTTTCAATTGCACTTGTATTATTGATTGATTATGATCGAGCTCTTGATATTTAGCTTGAAGATGTTGTAAAGAGGAAAGACACTTCTCCCATCGGTCGAGGAAAGCAGATACTGTTGGCTGAGCGGTAGTATCAACAAAATTAAGCAAATTTTTAGCCATCTGTAAAGCTTGAAGTTGATCTTGTATGAACGGATGACTACTACAATCTTCCTTCGATCGTGGGATATGAGGTGAGAAGCTTGAATCATCTTCCTCGACCTCCGTAATACGGATTCGCTTCTTGGTAGGAGATGAGGAAGACATCTTTCATTGATCTTTGAGAGCAGGTAAAATAAGTCAAGTAGGAAACTGGAAAGAGTTACTCGATATTAGTGATATATTCGATGACACGGGACGAGAAGTATGAAATTATCTGATAAGTACCTTTTTGCGAGTGGTTGGCTGGACACTTGAGAGCTCCACATGTAAGCGATGAAAGAGAGATGCGGAAAGAAGAAGGAAGATGGAGTTCAACATTGATACGAGTTGTATGCATCCTTGATATCACCTTTGCTATCCGTCATCAATAATGATGACTGTAGTCGAGTCAACCTGTGTTATTGTATACTTTCTGATAGATCACTAACCAAGAGGTCTGAGCGTGAATTTGATGATAAATACGTAAATACAGGACAATCTGATCGTGGCGGCCAACGTGCTTCCTTTACTTACCAAAAGTTTGGCTGATGCCGAGGTCTGTCCACCATGTGAGCTATATGGTTCTTTCGAAAAACCTTCAGATCTGTAAATGATATGAAGTGTTTTCAGACAGGTCGGGTTAGTCGTTAGGTTCTAGTTCATAATACTATTCTCATATATGTGTATACGACTTTAGATATATGGAGAAATCTGACATTACGAGTACCAATGCTCTAACGAATTCATACATGTTCGGGATTCTTACGTGTAATTACTATAAATGCTATTCTTGCGATTCGCCTTAAATTCCTTACTGATTTGCCTGTTGATGCTTCCTTCCATGATATCTTATAATTTGCAACAATTACTGCTGTGGTTTCTTGTTCACACCGACCGCCTTATTGGGTAGAGCCGTAGTATTGTTGTTGTTGATGACCATGTGGTGGAGCTATGATGATGCGGTCAGCTTCGATCATTATTACCACAAAATGCAATAACAAAGGACAACATAGTAGAACCGATATATGAGGTAGATCAGACAGAACGGAGTACAAAGAAGACTGATGACGGGAGGTACGAAGGAGAGAATTTTAACGAGTTCAACTCCAGAAAGTGTACTTACGAGGAGCACCAGTGTATCCAGGTCCTGATTCTACAAAGTTACCATTACCTAAATAAGTGTAACCACCTGGGCCGAATGATTCTTCTGCTTTCATCTTTTTATCTGTAATTCAAGACGCGGGTAAATTAGCAAGTGGCACTTTTCGACTGATGTTTCACCCGTCCTGCCGACCATCCAAAAACGACATTCCTCATCATTCTGACACCAAAATGCCTTTCCAGACTTCATTCTGAACGATTTCTGAACACTTTTAACCCATTTTTGAAGCATAGAACTCACAGATTAACCAGAAGGCATGAATATGACCAGGTAAATAACCAAGCACTGTTAAAAGAATCTACGTGTTTTGGTTACTATCAGCTCAAATCGCACATCTTGTTGAAGTCTGGCATGAAGGAGTTCAAGCATCGTAAAAAAAAATGCCCCTATAAGCTCGAGTACTGACATTAATAAGGAGATCGCATGAGCATCCAGTGATCATAGCAGCCGCAAGAGGTGGGAAAAGGATAGCGACCAGAATTAAGATGATGTCTGAACCTCGAACCATTTTGAATGATTTATGTTGTTTAAAAAGACTGTTAATGAGTGAAAAGCGGGTTTGGTGTATTCGCGTATAACGAGAGGTTCAAGTGGACTAGGCGATTGGTTCAGAACTGTTGGTTGATAGTATTTATTCTAAATATGACCTATAATAACGAGTTGTGATAATAGTATGGATGAAGAGGATGAAGAAGAATTATAGGATGTTCGAAATGAACAATCACGATGGTATGTGAAGGTGGCGAGAGCAGGGCAGAGAACGGCAGACTAAAGTGGAAAGGTTAATTCAAGTGACATCATCGTCGGCGCATAGGATTAAGCGCTAGGCACCAGAGCTTTCATGATTGATTACGTATTCAGCTTTTCTGAAAACTGAATCAGATGGCAAGTAACCTAGTGAAATGGTTGACGGCTTGAGCATCTAGCTTTTACACGGAGCATCTTCATGGCATTATAGAAAAAGCGAGAACCGTGAAGTTAAATAGAGGGCAATGTAAGAAAGGAAGTTGCTTTCCCGCCGTTTGGACTTGGTAAACCACGATGGCTGTGATAGATTGCTGGCAAAAATGGTCTCCGTTGCTTAGCTGCTTAAAGTGATGAGAGGCTAGCGAGAGAAAGAGAAGGAAAGGGGAAAGGAAGGGACGGGAAGGGACTTTCGATATCAGACATTTCAAATATGGGAGCGGGGATATAGTGAAAGATCGATCATTTTGTCTCCCAAACAATGACGAAGACCTGCATACATACCGGATCATAATACTTAATATATACACCACCATTGTCATATATCGATAAAACCTAATCACACTTCCCAAATAAAGTTTTTTATCTCATCCAAACCATTACCTTGTTCTTTCTCTTTTTGTGAATTATCATTACTTGGTATACCTAAACCACTTGCACCGAAAGATATCTCTACACCCTCTACATCATTCCAGTCAAAAGAACCTTTACCTCCCCAGATCAAATTTTCATCTATTTCTTCATCACCTTCACCTAAACCCACTGAAGTATTCGCAGAACCACTTCCAAACAATCTTGAGAAGAAACTTCCTGAAGAACTACCTGAAACTCTACTCATTCCTTCTATTTTACCTCCACTACCACCCCTAGATGATTTTAATTTATCCATTTCCCTGGTCAATATGGACTTTACTCTATCTTTGGCTGTTGCCAATGATGTTTCTGGTAAATCAGGTGGTGATTGGTCATTAGATGGCGTAGGACGAACGAGCAAATCGGTCTTATGTGCTAAAAATAATACTTTGATGGGTTCGAATGTTTGTGTGGTAACTGATAGATTAGATAAAGCTGTTAAAATGGGTGGTATCTCTCTACGAGTTACATTTCATATTAAGCATGAATTATATGAGTTATTTTAACAGGAACTTTGTTAGGAAAAGTCAGACTTACTCGGCGACAGCAGCTGAATTTCTAACTAGAGCTTGTACGTCAATGACAAAAACAACTACACTAGCTTCTTTCACATATTTTTTCAATTCATCTTTAAGTCTAGGATGTCCAGGTAAATCAACTAATTTTACAGGCTTTGTTTGTCCATCGGAAAAGGGCGAGCTGAATGGGAATGTCGTTATCGAAGGTTGAATAGAGGTATGGGTTTGGGGATATGAGTTATGGACAAGCTAGAAGCCAAACGAAATGAGCTTGAATTGACTGATAGAAGCAAATTTAACTCTCACCTTTGCAAATAGAGAAGTTTTACCACTATCACTTGGTCCTACAAGTAATACAGTTGTTGGACCTGATCTTCGAGAAGTCTTCTTCCCTGATCGGAACACTGAGCACGAGGAGTCAATGTAAGCTCCTACAGCTGTAATTCTTTAGACATGATGAGACTATGCGAATCCAAGCTTACGACTAAGGAAGATCAATAGTACCACCAAACCTCCTGCGGCAGCTACGAATTTAGGATCCTGCAGCAAAGGATGAGCGAGCAACGAGGAGATAGGTTCTACCTCTGAAGTTGCAGCTGTATCTGTCGAGATCACTTTTCCTTGGGGGACCGACATGTTTGTTAGCGGACCTCAGTTGCTCAAAGTCTATGTCTTGTTAAATCTGTAAAATGAGTAATGTCTGTTGCAACAAAGCATATGAGGAAAGTACAATTAATGTTATTGGAACCCAACATCATCCTATAGCAGCGATTTCTACGGTTATCTAGGATCTATCGCTTCAGGAACCGTTTCCCACGTGTATACCATACAAATTAAAGCTCAATTTCCCTTAATCGGCCTTTAGCTTGAACTTGACGCGGTCGGAACGTCGTCTAGTGATGTATTGACATTCACGGTTCGAGAGTGGATATGTTCATGTCCAGTTATACTAGCTATTTGATATCATAATGCAGTCCCTATATATATCACTTTAGATTTGTAGCATAAACCCAAACAATATGGCCGACGTCAAGGACCCTAAGATCGCTGAAGGCGAGTGATTTGTCCCATTTAGACTCCTCAGCCGAAGCTGACATCTTCTCTGTTCACCAAACAGCCTACGAGAAAATCAGAAGTAATAACGATGATATATCATGGTTAATATTGGATTACGAGGTGAGCTTTCGTTATCTTTCATTTCATCGAGAAGAAAACCATCTCCATATACGAATCAAAGACTGATAGTAAGCACACCTCATTTCCATAGTCTGACAAATCAAATACTTTAACGCTCTCTTCAACAGGTAAAGGTAACATTGAAGAATTAGCAAAAGAATTACAACCACAAAGGGCTTCTTTCGGATATGCTAAGATAAGATATGAAAATGATGAACATTCATTTAGAGAAAAGTTCGTTTTGGTAATTTGGATAGGTGAAGAAGTTAAAATTATGAGAAGGGCAAAGGTGAGTTTGATGTTCTAGCTTAAAGTTATTTCAGCGAAGGCATACATGTGAAGAGCCATTTTAAATGAATTTGCAAAAGAACTCTTCACGTAGAGCTACAGGTGGATGATGTAGAAAGAGGCTAAGTTAGTCATACAATGCTAATCGGAAATATGACTACACCAAATAGGTTTCCGTCCATCTTGCGGATGTCAAGAATGTACTCAGAGCTTATTCCATCGAAGTATCAGCCTCTACTCAATCAGATCTCAAACAGGTGAGTTTTCTTCATGTCAAGCTTGGAGAGTTACAGCCATACTTATTCTTATACCTTGCTTAGGATGATGTCGTTACTCGACTACGACGTGCAGGAGGAGCCAACTACGATAGATCTAAATTCGATTAAATCAGAATACTTAGACTTGATTTACATTGCTAACATAAGTTGGACTGGATATATAGATATAAACAATGCAAATATATCAACAGAGATGGACTACTTTTCGCTATAAAATTCCACCTAGATTATTCAGGAGATAGTGGATCGAATAATGAACACAAGCCATATACATGGTACAATGTCAGCTCAGCGAGAATGAAACAAGTCCTTCAACGCTAAACTTCATTATAATTCTTTACACAAATCCCGTCAACCAGCTCAAATCTATCCTCACACGCAGAAGCTTTACATAGCCCTTGATCACATGAGACTCCTCCCGAAGTAATACCAGGCAACGATGTACAGCTGATATCAGTGTTTAATCAGCAAAATGAGCAAATCATGGCTTCACTATCAAACTCACTCTATACCTTGTGGCTCGTATATATCGTTACCTGCACTGAACTCGCCATGTACACAACCACCACAAGATTCAAGCTCGGAGTCGGTATCAATACACTATGAATCATAGCCATTCAAGCATATAATCTTCAGTGCCTATGCTAACTCGGGCTTTCAAAGGGTTTTGAATAATCATACTCACCTCAAAATCGATACCATTGGTTCCAGGAACTTTACAAGCTTTACTACCTTCTGGACAAAGACCTAAACTTAACTGACCTTCTTTGTCTAATCTAGCTTTTTGTTGTTGTCTTTTAACGAAACCACTAGGTAAATCAGGATGAGTATACCAAAATGGATCACCATATCCGCAGTTTAATGGAAGATCAAAAGGTGGTTGTGAAGGTGAACATAAACAATCTATAGTCAAATCTTGGTTGTATCTTGAATAAGCATATAAAGATGATTTACAACTCTCTAAACAACTTGATACACTTTGAACTTGAAACCACAATGGCGTTTCTTGTAAGTACCAGCATCCTGCCCAAGTCCATTTCGTAGGTGGATCGATTATTGTGACCTATCATAGGATTTTACCTATTCAGTGAATAACTTTGTTCCGAATATTGTAGAATTCCCTACTCGTAGTAGGCACCTTACATTGATATTTGGATAATCACAGAATCTATCTGCAATCAAATAAGCTGGATCTAACGATCTTGGTATCGATCTACACCTCAAAAAAGGGCTCTCCCCTTCAGTTTGGAATAATGCGGACTCGGAATAAGGACCTGGTTGATTGTACAGTTGAAGCATTTCCTGTGCATCATATTCCATCAGCTCAAGAAAGCTAGAGGTAGAGCAGAAATTCGATCTCTGAAGCGGTCACGTTGGCCTGGGTGGAGATCCTTCACTCACTGGACAAGAAGGAAAGTTGATACTATTGAACTGTTCTAGATCAGGAATGATTAGATAAGCTTCAGGATATTTAAAACATCCAAGGTACGCTGAACCTGCCACAAGCTTGATCAAAACTTGTAGACTTAGAAAGTTGAATAGAGATGGAGACATTTCTTGCAGTTGTCTTGGTAATTTACCTTAATTGTGGATTGAGGGAAAAATGGAGATAGCCTAGTAAGACTCTCTATATAATACTGTATCAATTTATAGTCTCATCATGAGACGGGAGTATCTGGAAAATATAAGCTAATTGACAATTTCTCACTACCAGACCGTCAAGTATGACGATTCATCAAACTTGTTCGTTTAAAAGGGCTACCAAATATGCAAACAGATGGCCAATATAAGCCAAGCCAAGCTTTTCTTTCCATCATAAAGGATACTGTCTGAAATCAGTGAGTCAGATATCAACTTAAAAATTGCCTAGTAAATTTAGTGGATTCCGCTGATCAGTAAATCACGCATCAGTCACAAGTTGATTTGCCTTACTTATTTGGGCAAAAATCATGATAGGACATGTAACTGGTAATGTGATCTTAACAAACAGCACGTGAGATAATAGCTACTGTAGTATCAGATGCATCACAAATAGTCGTGTATGTACGTATCGAGATAAACTTCAGAGAAGAACCGACTGACAGCATCTGGAATAATGTCCTAAGAAGAAACAACCTTTTAAGCTGCAGCTTCGCATTTGTCACCTCGTAATTTAGAACCTTCTTCCCAAGCGAAAGCTAAACATTCCCCATTGATACATGTCACGCCATCGTGACTGATACCTGGAAGAGTTACACAGCTGATTTGGATATTACGATATCAGTTGATATGTTTTGACTCGATTACAAGAAACGGTCCTTACTTTGTTCCTCTTTTGCTTAAAGGTTTGCCCAGATCTGAGTTGAAATCACCGTGAATACACCCTCCACATGACTCGAGTTCAGTTTGTACATCTATGCACTGTATGAATTAGATCAGCAAAAGATGCATACAATGATACCTGGCGGTGTTATCGACGACTCACCTCAAACCCATAATCATCGTTGGAAGAGGTTCGGCAAGCTGACATACCCTTAGGGCATATCGCGATAGGTTTCTGACCAATTTCTCTCTGTAATCTTTCTTTAGCTTGTCTTTTAACCCACGAAGAAGGAGAACCACTTGATCCAGCAGGATGTTGGAAGATCATCCATGTAAAGTCTGCCAAGTTGTGATTCTCACAGTTGTTGTCAACATAAAAATCGTCTGGATTATTTGAGCAGTTACAACGAAGATCTACGTTAGGATCAAGACGGTCTGTGAAAGCATAAGTGTAATCCTTGCATTGTTGGAAACAAGCTTCAAAATCTGCTACGTTGGTAAATTCTCGATTTTCGTAATCGGATACACTACCGCAGCCTAACCTATCAAAAGTAGTTTGTAGTAGATTGATCTATGGACCATTTGTTATTAGTCAAGGACGATAGTAACGAATTACCTTTGCGAACACCCACCTCGATATTGGGTGTATAAAATTGTAAACAATTTTCCGTATAAACCCAGTCATCAGGGGTGTAACCGAGAGAATCATCGCAGCCACAAGCTACCCCTTGTTCAGAATGGTCTTCGTTCCAGATGTCGTAGGTGGATTGGATAGAGTATATGTAGTCATTGGCCAAACAGAAGTCCTACAAAATATTACAAATGTTAGCAATTGTGCTTTCGGCTGGGCGGCAAACAAGCTGGATCTGAAAGGACACAAGCTGGATCTGAGAGGACACCATGACTGACCCCACACGCATCCCCACCGAGATCCCGCCGGTACAGACGCCCACCTCCTCCTTGGTAACATCCTAAATAAAGTCTCTTTGCGACAACGAGCTGAGCAGACCAAGCTAAACAGACAAAGATTAGAGCTGAATATCTCATATTGGTCAGCGATAAAAGGATGGAGAAGGTTTGTGGAAAATGAGAGCTGAAGTTTAAATGTCCAGACCTTGAATTTATACATACAGTAATATCGATAGTACACTTTTGCACGCATTGGCAACCCTATATCTGGAGATTGCTCACATGAATATTGGAATTAAAAGCTCCAAGAAGCATAGCTTTACTGCATATCGTTTTCTGCATGATCACATGTGCTCCTGTCCAAGATTTGACCAATCGTTTAATTATCACATCACGACGTGTCTATACCGATTATCACACAATCAAGACTGATATGAAAGGGGATATGCTGTTTCTTGAATTGCCCTTTTCCTGTGGCTGTTTCGAGCACAGGACTACGGTGACTTGTTGATGATGATTTAGCGACGATCTATGGGATCGTTTTCCAGCGTATGGTGAATCATTCTTCAGGGTTGGCTTATTCGGTTCAGAACGAGCAGCAGATCAAGAGAACGATGATGGATCGATGATCTATTCGATTGATCAGCTTCGAAAGATGAAAACAGTGTTGCCGAGGTCAATTGATGAGATATTCAACAAGTCAATGTCAACTTCGACAGGTCCAAATTACGTAATTTGGCACCCGGTAACACACGACGCCCTATTATAATAAGTTATTATATTTGCGCGGGACGATGGTTCTTGGTTGAGATATTTCATCTGTTCTCTTTGTTTGTTCTATAGCTTCACTAGCAGCCAATTACCGATTTCGTCAGCTTGATTCTTAAACATATAGAGATCTGAAATCCACATAATCTGATGTCGCTCGCAATCAATTTCGATACCAGTATGGTCATTCACTCTATATCATTTATCAACTTTCAACGATTGATCGTGATCAACATTCATCTGTCACGAGCAGGAGTATCATCAGTGTAACGAAATGTGGGAACACAGAGAGATGAGCAGATGACCACCATTAGCAAAGAGCATGATTGAGCTGTGAGCTTACAAGTCTACAACCGGACTTCCTTTGCAGACATTCGCGTCTCAGGTAATTTAGAGGCTATGGAAGCGGCTTGCATACATTTATCTGATGTACCTTTCCAATACTGCTCCCCTCTGACAATCAACCCTGATTTATGCTATCAGTAAACATAATAAATTCAACTCATATCACCACGAAGCAGTGGGCTGCTATCATTTCTCTCGCGATCAGTTTCATTTCGCCTACAGTAGAAGCGGCTGATGCAACCTGGATTGGATGTTATCTTTGGCCAAACACTACAAATGGTGAGAAAGGTCCGGATATCTCATACCCAGAAGGCGATGGTGACTGTTTAGTAAGTTCCTTCTGCTCATTTGATTTGAACGTGAGATTAGAGCTGGATAGCTAAAAGTCTACGCTCTGACATCCTAGGGGTTATGTGAGAACGGCGGCTCTTGGACATATGCTTATCTCAACCGGCAATTTGGAGGCGTTGGGGATCTCGAATATTGCATGTGCAGTAACGCTAGACCAGATACTCGTTTCCTTCTACCAGATAGTCAATGCGATGACCAAGGAAATGCAATTCCAGGAAACTTTACTGTAAGTACAGTAGTCCACCACGTCAAAAACCCAGTATTTAGTTTCTTTTCGCTAAATTGGCTTGTTGATCGTATACACTCATAGGTGTTTTATCTTTCTTCCCAATGGTCAGGTTTCCAATGCTACAATTACGCTCCTACCACTCAACCGAATATTGCCACCGATATCTCTCAATGTTTCAATTACTGTAAAAACGATGGCTTTGCTACTATAAGATACCATCAAAATCAAATTCAATGTAGATGTTATGACGATCAACCTTGGACCTCTAGCTCTGTGGCGGAATGCGTTGAGGATAAACTCTTTGTTTACAGAAATCATAGGTTACAACCTGATAGTATTGTCAAACGGCAAGAACTTCGGAACGTCCATCCCCCAGAAGCGAGAACCGAGTTGTTCTGTCCTGAGCCACTGACTGCTTGCAGAGTGAGCCCTGACAAAGACGAATATGAAGCGAGTTTATACTTGTTCCTCTGCTCAATTCTAAAGTGATGCTGATGTTTTCTTCCGTAGTGTAACGACACCGATAACGAGCTAGATTCTTGTGGTGGCTGTCTATACGGAGAATTAGGTGTTTCTGATTCCTATGACAATGGGAAAGGTCACAAGTGAGCTCTGCATTCTTGATAAGGTTATAAATTGTCCCCTGAGCCTAACTTCATGTATTCTCTCTCGTCTAGCTGTTTGAACCTACGTGGAATTGCAGAGAATGGAGTTGCGTGTCATCATGGACAATGTGAAGCGCTAAGATGTCAAGAAGGTTTCAAGCTATACCAAGGTGCATGTTCACCTTCCAAGCATGTTTGAATAATGGCGATTTAAGATTTTCGATTCTTGGACCTTGGGAAATATTAGCGAATAGCTCTATGCATAATAGGTATAACATGTCTCAATTCTCTGTCTGCAAGTAGACCCTTGTATGACGTATTCCTACGGTCAACCATCATATTGCTTCACATTTAGTTTCCGCCAGAAAATACCCTTCGTTGCAAGCAAATACCACACATTGTCCTTGATTACAAGTCACACCATCCGGTCTCACTCCATTCAAAGAAGTACAACTACGCCGAGAACAACGTTTCGTCAGTAATCTCACAACACAGTCATGACCCACAACTTACTCGATGCCTGTACCATTAGATAGAAGAACCCGCATACTGCTTTTATCCAATTCCAGCGAGCCAAACAAACACCCGCCGCACGATTCCATTTCCTCGTTGGTGTTGGTGCACTAGAACAGAAAGGGATTCATTCAGCTTCTTTCCCAGGTTTCGGCTATCAATTACCATAACTGATAGACTCACTTCGTATTCCTTCCCTTGTATACTTGATATACGACAAGCCTGAGATCCGACTGGGCACAGCGCCTCATATGAAACCCCTTGATGTTCCCGCTTTTTCTTTACAAAACCACTTGGAATAATCGTTTCTGAGTATACAAACCAATCCTCAAGACCACAGACTGTTTGCAAATCTTCAGAATTGGGTATCGTTGGAGAGCAGGCACAAAATATACCGCTGTCGTTGTACACTGTGAAAGCTGTAGGAAACCCTGTGCAAGTGGTTAAACATTGAAGTAGGCTTGAAACTTTATTATCTGGATGGCCAGGCTTGTAAAGACAGCCGGAATATGACCAATCGCTGGGCGAAGGTAGGAAGTACACCTTTAACAATGAGACTCAGTAAGTTAACATATAAGCAGATACCTGGTTCAAACCTACAGATACGTTCGGGTAATCACATAGACTGACAGGTACTAAATATTCCCCGCTTGGTTGACTAAAACCACATTGACATATTGAAAGTTCGGGAAATTCAGTATGATCATCTGGATCAGGCCACGAATGTGAATAGGTCGTGCCATTGACACTGCATAGATCCTGTAACACCAATGTGTCAGCCCTGGGAAGAATGTTAATTGTGATCAACGTACTGGGCAGATATCCAGATAATTATCATATACTACACCTCCTTCTTCAGGTAGAATTTCGGGTCTGAAACACCCCACAAACACTTCTGCTCTTGTATGTATAGTCGAGAATAGAGTAAGGAAGCCGAATATACTCCAAAACATTTTGAAATTATCATCAATTCTTTATTGAAACGTTCTCCATAAAGAACTTAGATGCGACAACGAAATAGTTATGCAGGTGGCAAAAATCGTGGTCAACAGCGTCAGTTGAAGTAAACTGGCAAATTCCATCAGCGCCCAGGGCGGTGTTGGGTTCGCGTGCGGATCTGTCTTGGAAGGACTTGGAGACATAGTTGATGATGGCCAGCCGGTCTTGGAGCGATGTCAAGGGAAAAGGCAATGTAAAATGGAATGAAATGCTTATATACATATAAAGAGAGCTAAACAGATTTTAGGCTCTTTTTGGCAATCTTCAGGCTGGGCCACGAAGTTTTTTCGGACCCGAATCGGTATGTCGGAAGGTCATTCGCTTCCCTCTCCAGACATATATGTATGAATGCTTGCATAAAGGCTGATCACGTATGGGAAAACTCTTAGTTACCGGGGAGACGGAGATCGCATCATCAAACATCAGCCACAAACAGATTACCCACATAAAGATGTCTCATCCTCTTGAGCCAATTTTCAAATCGGCGACAAACAGACCATCTTTACCAGCTTCGCCGATCAGTATATGCAAGCTATATCGACCCATCATAAGGACTAAACAATCTTCGATAATGAAGAAGCTTCGACGCATCGCATTTGTGGCACGCTTCTAGCAAGAGCTTTGAGGGGATGTACTGAACATGTTGTGCATAGGGTATAGGTACGTATTAGGCATAGTATAAAACGATTCGACTGATGAGAGTAGTACCCTACAGCAATAGATTGGGGCGATACGCGACTTCAAGACACGGCATCCCGTCTCCAGTGACATGCGAGACCTAGTATGATTTCTGCTTAAGTTGTTTTTTTGCTCCGCCACTGGGTAGAGCTGTAGAGACGAAAACATGCCAATCCTCCCATTGACATCTCTCGGGATCCTCAGGTAGTCCCTGCCAATTGTTAGAGTTTGAATAACATCCACAAGTTGCGGTTTCCAATCCTTCGTGGGCTTGTGAAACAGCATGCCTTAGACCTAAATTGAGACAGTGGCTCAAACATTGGAACGTATCTGTAACTTCTATACCGTCTACAGCTGCGTTCTAGCGGTAACATCTACCATCCATCCATTGATCGGCTTGAGGAGAATTTGCGTTCACCTGAAGAATGTCAAACTAGATGTTAGCGATTCCTGTATACATCCCTGTTGTGTAGGGGTAGACAGCAATGGTCACTCACGTTAGCTTGGCCGAATTCTCCGTTAATGCCATTTTGACATTCGAAGTCTCCATTGAGGAAATAGCTAAAATCGGGTGAAGTATCGGTACAAAAACAATTTTCATAGATGCCTACTCCTCCATATTCACCCCACTGATAGCTATAATCGTCACCTATGGCACGACAGTGAACACGAATGATCAGAGTAGTATACATTGTCATGCTTGATTTCCAAGTGGCAGCTGGATGCGAAAAGTACTTACGTCATAATCGACATGTGGACCATTCTCACTTGAATACAGGTATTCACCTACAGCTTGTTGTTGAATTATTGTATCAAAGCATCCTACATAGAATGCTGCATTCACCTGGACGACCTTCAGTAAGGTAGTAGACAAGATCACTGATGCTAAAAAGGTTGTCATGGTAAAATTCGAATGACCTATATTGTGACGAGAACTGAAACGCGTATAAGGCAGAAAGCTCATCTAAGATTATGACTACTGTATTACTGTGTGACTATATGTAGGAATTCTTCATCAAGGATATGTGTGAAAAACGAAACCTCTTCTTCAAGGGTCAGCAGATGTCCTGAGATCTTTCTTGCGCAAATGTCACCTAAGGAAAGGTCATCAGGATCGGCTAATTGTCTCACAGCTAGTGCGACTAGAGAATCACCCAGCTCATGACCACTTTACTAATAATACAGGTCACCTGCTTGATGGATATTTGTCGCTGGACCCCGGTTGACGATCACCGCGTCAATCAAATTCTGTCATTAGGTGAACCTCATGATAGCTCACTAGCACAGGATAGGTCTTTGTCTTCCAAAAGGACCCTCTGTTTGACGAGAAGTTTCTCGCTACGGAAGACTATCAGCTGGGAGCTGACACCACTTCTGCTTGCGTTGGATGACACATAGATGACATAGCTTGCACTCATGTATTATGTACAGGTATAGTCTGTCAAACTCAATGTGTTATAGTATGTGTTCGTATTGCAGAACCAACTACGTAACACGTCACTAGTCTAAACCTCGTTGACCAATTACCAATTCAATACTGTGTTTTGAGCTGTGATACCTATCTTTTACGTCTCGAACAACCACTTGGCTGGGCCGAAGAGATGTAGATATGCATATCTTCCCAGCCACAATCGCGTTCGATTGGTAAGTCTGCCCAGATAGCTGGAGTTGAGTAGCATGCGCAAGTTGCAGTATTGTATCTACGATGTGTCACCAATGCAGCATATTTGCTACCTTGATTTTCACAATGGGTAAGACATTCGAAGAGATCAGTGACATAGATACCGGAGATGGCAGTATTGGGTTTGAAGCAACGACCATTTATCCACTGAGAAGTTTGAGGGGATCCTGCGATAACCTGTTGATCATCTCTGTTAGTATCGCAATGGGACATGGTAAGGAGTAAATCAAAAAGTCTGACACACAGAAGCCTCTCCATCTCTGTTCACTCCGGGATCACAGTATATATCGGAATTGAGGAAATATCTAAAACTCGGCGTAGTATTGGTGCAGTAGCAGCTTTCATAGATACCTACTCCCCCATATTGACGCCAAACAAAACCGTAATTATAGCCGATACTTCCGCACTATATAGAGGAACCAACTTCAGCGATGATTCATTTCGAGAACTCCCGCGGGAGACTTAAATTTGTGCTTACATCACAGGGTGGTGTATCTCCATTCTGTCCCGAATATAGATACTCTCCTACTGCTCCTGTAGTGATAAGCTGTTGATCGAAACATCCAACATACAGTCCTTGCGCGCTGAGGATGGTGACAGCCGCGGGGATCGCGGAGATAAATGCCCAAAAGTACTTCATGTTGGGTATTTGATGTTTGGATCTGAGAAGGAGAACTATGCTGAGTATGGTCGTCTTGCAATCGTATCGCAGTATCTGTTGTTATAAATTTAGTAGGATAGACTAGGTCACACAATAGAAGATGAACAGGTTTAGATTGCCTTGATACCTCAATTCTCAACAAGACGCAAGACTTTAGGATCAGTCGCTTGGATAGCCAGTCACTCAGCTCTTTGGACCGTTTATGAGCAACAGGAAGGCTACAGATGACAGGCAAGTCCCCTGCCCGATATTCGAGTGACATTACATGTGAACAGGATCTCTTTTCTAGTCCATCATTGATCTTCAATCACAGAAGACGATCCAGCCGGCGATCGAAGTGCCACGTTGATTGTCAGATCTTTTCAAAATGTCATTCGAACAAAAGCCTGAGCTGTCCGTAAGATCATCACAGGACATGACATACATACGTGTCGTATACATGAATACTACAGTATACAGATTAGCGCTACGCCTTACTTCGGTTTCACTATTCATGCTCTTCAGCCATCAAACCGAATGATCAATCAGCCTGAGAACAAGGTACACCGCTCGTTCACAAGCTTATAGCCTTCTTCGCATTCAAATGACACGCATTTACTTTCTGAGCAAGCTACACCTTTGGCTGTAACTCCAGGAAGAATAGTGCAGCTATTGGAATAATCGAAGAGTTACAGTATCAAATGTTAATGTTGAAATATAAGGTTGTCAAATAGGGCATTACTTACTCAACACCAATCTTACCATGAGAACTCCCAAATTCACCATGGATACAGCCTCCGCAGGATTCTAACTCATGTTTGGTATCGATGCACTACAGAAGATAAATCAGGTCTATCCTCTACTTAGGAGTACAGTCAGAATACGCATCCGTTGTGAACTCACTTCGAAGCTGTTTAGATCACTCTTGGAAGTCTTGCAAGCAGTCAAATCCTTGGGACATTTCTTCTCTTGCTGTCCAACTTCCAACCTATGTTGTTTTTCTCTTTGACGTTTGACGAAGGCACTTGGTTGAGGACCTAGCTCGAAGACCACCCAATCCCCAGGATTGCAGTCGGGTGATATAGGGTGATTGATCCAGTTTTCGTTGAAATCAAAACAGTTACAATTTGCTGTACTATCGCCTTCTCTGAAAGTTATTACAGCATATCTAAGGAGTGCACATCGTGTGAAACATTGGTAGATATCGGTATATTGTACGCCAGAATCAGTATATGGCGATTGATAACAGAAGTTGCTCCAATATCCATTGGAATCAGTAAGAGCTTCGACCTATGCATCACAAGCTTAGCCTTTTTTTCTGAACTTTCAGTGATAAGAGGACTAAAATTGACACTGGAAAATATCTCTGTACTTACGAAAACATCAGTGATGGTATCGGTATCGACAGTACAATTTCCACCTCGGTACTGATAATCAGGATTCATATCGGTGCATAAACAGGAGGTGGTCAAACTTCCGCGAAAGTTTTCTATGTATGAATAAGCATATAGACTTCCGTGGTCGTAACAGTAATTCTGTCAATCGAGGGCGGTCAGCACAGGTATGATACGAGTGCATAGTCGAAGCTTGAAGCACAGCCAACACTTACGTTACACATGGGATCACCATGACCCAGAACTATCCCGGACTGGCCTTGAAGTACCTGCTCCCTTAGAAAACATCCAAGGTAAGGGTACTCTCCTTGAGCAAGAACGGTTGAAGCGAGAAAGGCCGTTATAACGATAAGATTTATCATTTCTGTTGACAGATTGTAAAGGTGAATTTGTTGAGTATCTTGAAGTTGCGTTCACATTCAAGAAGCAATTAATAGATACATAAGAAACAGAATTTGAAGGCAGAGGAAAATAATCTATCATAATTGATTGATATACCAATACCCAGTATTTGGTCGGAAGACAACGCACGTCATCGAGATGCAGAGCTGATCTACCATGAAAGGCGATGCACCATACCACAGATAGTCTCCAGCGATCGTCTTAAAAGTCAATTACACTTTCCTTTCCATCACTTAGTAACACAAATCAAATTGAAATTGATGAATGGCACCAGCAATCAATTTTCCGTCGTCAATCATATATCAAAGCGTGGTGGCTTAATGTGGCAATAAATGCAGCGTTGATCATTTCATCATTAGATGGTTCCCATTCACCTGAAGAACCATTCTTCTTAGGTGTTAGACTATAGCATTTAATTCACATTGACCGAAAACGTGTTGAATACCGTACTGTGATCAGAATTTATGTATCGTCTGCACGTAATCAAGTATGCGTTACAATTCCACGTACATAAAATGCATACTGGCGTTTATATTATATCATAATATCAAAGAGTAGGTACAGTATGAGTTATAATGGTTCTGTTTCAGCTAAGTCCGGCGAGGATCTTTGATAGTTTCATATCTTCTGTCGTGTACTTTACGTTTTTTGGCAAGTTGACTAGGTTGGACAGGGTTTGAGTTGACATAGATATACCAATCCCCGTGATCACAGTAAGTCCAAGGTTGATTAGCCCATAGATTATTGTCAGTAGCATGCACAGTTTCCTTCACTCGAGCCTTCTGCGTAGTAGATCCTAGCAAATCGATGATTATTACAATGTTCAAAACATTCAAAGATGTTGTCCATAGCCAATTCATTGACGGTGGAACTAATGGGTGGGTGACATCCGTCTCCACCCCAATTATTCTGCTCAACGGTAAACACCTATGTTGATTACAAGGGAGGTCGATTCGTTACCTTAGCGAATCACCCACTGAACGAATTGCATCCCGAAGGTGGTACAGATAAAGGCTTACTCTGATACTAGGATTCCAGTAATCAGGCCAACAAGTATCATAACCTCCATCTGCCAGATATTGAAAATCGGGTTGTTCGTCTGTGCAATAGCAATTGATGTAGTATGTACCGGGACCTCCGCCGTAATTATCACAAGTGTATCCATAGATAGAACCAGCAGCCGCGCAAGTGATCTACATAATTAATCGAAGATCAAGCATTAGATACCATGGTATAAAATAGGATGAAGGCGCACACTCACCCTGCATTCTACAGCATCAAATGGTCCAGAGACATCCCAAGCGACTTCACGACCCTCAAAGATCGTACTAGCATTGAAGCAACCCACACCAGCCCCTATAACCGTAGCTACAAATGTGAATTGGAGTACAAGGATTGCGAACATGGTTGTGCTAAATAATGTAAAGAGTTTGTATGCGGCTGCAGGTGGAGAAAGTATGAATTCAACGGGAAGACGATATAAGGCTTATATATGTGTAGGTTCGAGCTAACTTACAAAGTTGGTTTTCTTGCCAAGTTCACGAATGCCAGATCAGGTGCTTCTGCATGAGACCAACGTATTTGTTCAGGCGAAATGGGCTACACCTTGATGATGGCTACCCACACATCTCATGATGCACATAGTATCAGGTGCTGAAAGGTGTGCAAGATTAAGGGCTTGGGGATTTTCTGAGCTTACTGATCATCAGATATTATTATGGTTATGGACAACTATTGCCACGCCAAATTATTAAATTACGTAAACACCAAGTAACGTTAATGAACTTTTACTTAGACTAGAATCCGCTACACTCGTCGAGTTACTTGTATATCCTTGCTGTGCAGTTATACTTATTGTGACACATGGATATACATAGCTTAGTATATAGACTCCATAGACGTATATGCATACTCATCATCAGAAATACAACACAGATCATGCTGATGGACGGGAACACGGAGCTGTTGCGCACTAGAAGCATTTGCTTGTGCTACTATAGAATACAATTTGTGTGTACATGCATGGATACGTAGGCATATGAGATCTGTAAAACATTATAGTCGTAAAGCGGAAGCTGACCTCAGATGATAATACCTTACCGATGAAGCTTAATTCATGATCAAGTTATCCCCATAGCGTCTGGAACGATCTGCTCTATTTAGGTGATCTTTGCGTTTCTTAGCAAGTTGGCTAGGTTGGACAGGATTTGAGTTGATATAAATGTTCCAATCCCCAATATCGCAGTAAGTCCAATGTTGATTAGCCCATAAATTATTGTCATTATAGCATGCACACCATCCTTCAGGATCATCTTCGGCAAAATACAGTCTAGCATATTTGCTGTTGGAACAATGATCTAAGCACTCAAAGATATTATCGACTCTATATTCAGTGCTGAAGGAATCAGTGAATGGATAGCAGTGTTCCCATTCCCAATTGTTAGGCGCAACTGTGTAAACCTTATTGGATCGCAAGGAGTTAGTTCGTGAAAGACATAAGAACGGCCGTTGTCCTTAAGGATGGCACTCACAGATACCTCGACGTCCTCAGATGAAGCGTAACAACTGTTTAGTCCATCCTCCGTGAGATACTGATAACCTGGTTGAGTATTTGTGCAATAACAGTTAACGTATATTCCTACATCTCCTCCAAAAGTGTCGTACTCGTAGAAGTATGTGGTCCCTGCTGCCGTACACGTATCCTGATTTACAAGTATCACATCAACATATCGTGTGATCAATCGTAAAGCCAGGCAGGGTACAAGTCTATAAACTTACAAAGCAAGCTACCGGATCGAAAGGACCAGAGGTTTGCCACTGGACAGGTCGACCTTCGAAAACCTCAGGCTTGTTAAAACAGCCGACATAAGTACCTAAAGCTGTTCCCATCAGGGTTAAGGAACATATTGAGGTTACAAGCATGATGTGATGATATCAAATGTATAGAAGTGTATTGAGAATATGTGCTGACAACAGTTACTGGATACGAAAGAAAGAGAGAGGAAGGAATCTCTTTTTATGACCCAATTATACGATTGAGAGCATTTTCGGTCGGATATTCTGCCAAGATCTTTTGTAGTGTAGTAGACCAAAAATGATCATCATAATGGTCTTGTGGTCCTCGACGGATGCCAATCAGGAAAATCACGAGTCTTGCACAGCCTCTTGGAAGCACAGAACAAAAAAATTTGCGATCATTGATTTAGGGATCTCCTTATTCGAGGTTAATCGTAGGCGGTCGATCTTTTCTTAGTGTGTATTTTTACTTGACTGATTGCCTTGATCTTGACAATTTCCATCTGGCCTCGCCAAACGGGAATATCACAGGGGTTTGATCAATCAATAATCACGACACTTAGTCACTGATACGGAAGTGAACAGACATATATGCATGAATACATTGATGAAATGGATCATACCGCATAGATTTAGTCACTATCTACCCAGCAGCGTAGCTTCTCGGGCTTGGTTCAAATCAGATATCCAGACATCGCTAATACGCCCGTAATCTCCGATTTCTGACAAGTTGACTGGGTTGCACCGGTCCAGAGTTGACGTAGATATACCAATCGTGGTGGTCGCATTCTGAGAAATGAATGTTCACCCATAAATCGTTCACATTGTAACATGTACAATAGCCTTGACTTTCACCTTCATAGAGGAACAATCTAGCATACTTGCTATGTGAGCAGCGATTGAGGCATTCGTAGATATCGTTCACTCGAAGATCGGCGTCAAAAACATCTGGAGGAGGATAACAGTGGTCGAAAGTCCAAACGTCTTCTGTAGTGAAGATCTAAGAATGCAGAAGAATATGTACATAAGAGTCTGTCCTTGATACAATTGATAAATGAACTGGGATGAATCGAGTACCTACACTGATATTTGGTACATCCATGTTGGATTACGTAAGCATTAAGTAGTATTATAAAATTTTACTTAGACTAGTATCCGCGACCTTCGTCGAGCTGCTTAGATATCCTTATTGTACTATTATACATATTGTAACACTTTATACAAGCTTATAGATAGATATAGACGTATATGCATACTCGTTATCAGTAATACAACACATCCAGATTGGCATCACAACTCCCAAGACCGTCAGTTATGTATTGATAGTCAGGTGAAATGTTCGAGCAATAACAATTGATGTATACTCCTGGACCGCCGCTAAGTTGATCATACTCGTACGCATAGCTGAACCCTTGTGCTGTACATGTATCCTATATGGTCATAAAGTTACCTTATAACGTCACTGCTGCCATACTGCATCAAGCGGAAGAAGAGAGCAACCACTCACGACACAATTGACTGGATCAAACGGACCCGAGACTTGCCACTGTACATCTTGACCATTGAGCACTTTGTCCTTTAGGAAACAACCTATATATGAGTAGCTCCGGACGCTAGATAAAAGTGCGAGAAGTATCGCCAGAGTGGTTAACATGATAATAGAAAAGGTTGGAGGTTGAAAAGTGAATTTTCAGGAATATCGAGGATATCAAGTATGATGTGGGGATAAAATCCATCAACCTCCAGACTTCTGAAATAATATCGAGAACGTGTGTCTGTTGTCAACAGGAGACGTTTGAGTAGTCAGTCAAAAGCCTGAAGTGTCACTTGTACGTTACTGCTTGGATGCCAGTATGGTTAGTTGTTGCATGTGATGGTGGGATCCCGGCATTTCGGCCTAATTAACAGTGGATAGTCGTGATAAGTCAGGTGATGTATGAGGCGATCTGAGTCATGTTTTCTTGATCGACATCAGACAGCTCATTTTCTGATGAGATAAAAGCGTATTAAAAAAACATAGATAGGAGAAGGCATACTCGTACACAGATAAATCGCTGCCACAAAGTGAGATTTTACCCCAAGTCCTCAGCTTTTTCTTGAATGGCGGCGATGTCCACCGAAATCAAGTATATGCCTCCACTTTGAGCGGTGACTGTTGACAAAGGTAAGCTAAAGAGAATAATATGATATCTTCTACCTATACTTTCATCTTGATCGTTATATACTTTGATAACATCAAACCTCAAAAGGGACAACGTAAATATTCCATCAACGCCAACGCTGAGTTTGAAGGAGACCAATATTATTTCTGGCTGATTATTATTTGAAACCCATTCCAACAATATGTCCAACCTGTTTGTCTAAGAGGAATCCATCTAGGACATCTTACCGACAATGCCTATCTCTACAACTTTCAGCGGTTCAGGCAGTGGGTCATTCGGGATGCCCGTTAGACCTAATGGACCAATTAACTCAGCGGATATGTCATACAGAATGGCTAGAATGGAAGCATTCCGAAAAGTAAGTCATTGCCGCTTGATCACTAGAGATACTGACTGACATTTTGCTCAGGTCAAACCGACATGTGTAGCCTTAATGGCTATAGCTTCTCAAACTCCTACTCAGCACTCTCAACATTCTCGACTACTAGATACAATGCTCAGCGAGATATCCAGTATACCTCAATTGTCTCTGGACTCGGCGGTCATCAATTATATTCTTTTTCCCCTTACTTCTATTTTACGGCAATCCAATCCAGCAAATATGCCAGATAATTTCCTTGAATCAGCTTTTCGATTACTCCAACACACAACTTCAGCTTGGAGGGACTGTGAAGGTGGAATGGAAGTTGTAGCTTGGGAACAATTATGGAAATTCTGTATAGCTGCTGTTGGTTCTGGACTTGGAAGCGAAACCCAAAAAGGAAAGGGCAAGGAGAAAGAAGTAAATCAAGAAGTACAATATCAAGCTGTAAATCTTTTGTCGGCTCTGCTAACACCAGCACCCATAAATGATATTGGATTGCCTCATCCTACACCGCCAATGCTTGATAAGGTCTCAAACGCCAAATCCCCTTTGCTTCCAACCTTATTTCAAACCATTACATTTTTATTGGAAACCAGTTCACCCACGCCGCCTCACCACCGTTTACAGCTTTCTTCTCTCAAGCTCCTCCGTCCGCTCATTCAAGTATATCTGAAAGGTAAACATGAGGTATTAGCAGCCGTTCTACCTGGTGTAATCAGCTCAATGGCTAAATTAGTTCACACTGGAGGTCCTAGTTTGAAAGGTGATATTGGTCAGCAAATTTTGGCTCTAATAGAAAATATCATTGTTCATACTCTGAATGATAACGATCTAAGAACCTTAGGTCTCTTAAGACCTATAGTGGATGACCTAAGTCAATTAGCGGAAGATTGGGATTCTTCGCAAGAACCGATGCCACCGGACCATGTACCCCCTTCACCTGCTTCTTCCACATCCTCCAAGCCGTCCAACCCCTTTCCTGCATTAACCACTTCTTATCTCAGCTACACTTCTACTCAACTAGCCAATTCTGTCCCACCTATGATATCCACCTTATCTGCACATACCTCTGACCTACCTCGACATGCTGTTATATCGCTCTGTTTCTCGCTCGTACAATCTTGTCACGAATCGCTATCGGTACTTCTTCCTCGCTGTCTCACCACTATACTGTTTCTCTCGCAAGACACCTTCGATCCTGTTAGATATGATGCTAGAAGGAAATTACGTCTGCTATTGGAAGATGAACGATTATCACTGCATACAACGGTATTAGATATACTGAGCAATGGTATAAATTCGCTACCCAGATTAGTAACTTCGGAACAAGATAGGAAAGTGGACGAAGTTACGAAGATTATCACTGCAATTGCTCAGACTTGTTCTGCAACCAATAATAGAAGCGGGACGAACAGCAACGCAATTAGTGATCTACTTGGACCTAATGGAGGAGTAGAAAGGTGGAGTTGGTCTCTGTTGAACTGTTTAGAATTCGGTAGACCTAGCGGATGGTCAGCAGCTGAAAATTCGGCGGGAAGAATCGGTCAGTTAGGTTGGCAAAAATCAAATTCAGCCAGTATACCACTACTCCTATTAAACGGGGATGTACCGAGTAAACCTGAGTGTATTTTTCCTCACCTTCCCCTCCGTTACATCGAAGCTCAATCAACAGCTCGTTCAATGGGAGAAATGCTACAATCACTAGGTTCTGCTGGAGGGGAATCAGCTTTACACACGGTCAATTATTTCATTTTGTTCGCTAAAGCCAATCGAAAATCACAAATAGCCAAATCGGTCTCAGCAATCTGGATCTGTAGAATACTCTTAGAAGGTATCGCATCTGCTCAGCTAGAAGGAGTAGAAGGAAAGATAAGTAAAACAGTAAGGAAAATGACACGAGAAATCGTAAAGATTATCGTTAATAAGGATGATGATGAAGATGACCCAGATGAAGATGATGTCGATTACAAAGAAGACGTTAACGCTGAAGCGTTGATCCCGGTTGAGCGGACAAAGGGAATCGATACACTCACAACGTTACTGGATAAAAAGCCTATCCCGAACACAAGAGCCTCAATCGAAACCAGAAAACTGCATAATCAAGCTCAGCGTGCTCTTTGCACATGTTTGTCCTTGCAAACTATGACATTGGCATCGCAAATCCTCTCATCATCCTTCCGACCTCTTCTCCTCACTACCTTGTATACCTTACTCTCTCATCTTGCCTCTCCTCAAGCTATTGTTAGGGAATTTGCTACAACCGCTCTTCATCAAATAGCTTACAACATAGGTTACGCAAGTCCACAGAATATGGTTCTGGATAATGTTGACTATGTAATTAACATTGTTACTCTCCACCTCCTACCATCAAGACTGTCACCAACAGCACCATTGGTCCTGATAGCTATGATCAGACTAGTTGGATCAGAAATAGTACCCATGGTACATGATCTGGTCGATGAAATATTCGATGCTTTAGATGATTACCATGGTTATGAAGCTTTGGCTAGTAGTCTATTAGCTGTTTTAGGAACTTTAATCAATGTTATGAATGATGAGGTGGAAAGTGAAGGTATCAGTGTAGAAAGAAAAACGAAATTGAAGGAATTCAGAAGAGTCGAAAAGCCTCCTAATCCCAAAGAAGATTTTGAACAATTCTTTGGATGGTGGAATGAAAGATCGAACAGGAGGAAGGAAGAAATTAGCGAAATATTGGAAAGAGCACCTCAACATGCTTGGGGAAAGAAGGACTTATCTGAAGATAAGGAAGATGAGGCCGAAGGTGAAGATGCTCAAGATGATGTGGGCGACGAAACTGAGATTCCACCGAGTAGATCACAAATAGTCTGTATAAGGATTCTTGAGAAATCAATATACTATTTAACACATAATTCGCCTTTTTTACGATCAAAAATCATATCATTGATTTCCGAAAGTGTTTTAATCTTATCAAGAGGTAATAGGGAATCGGAATTGTTACCTTTGATCGATAAATCATGGAATTCAATACTAAACAAATTAGATGATGCCCAAAACCCTTTGTTAGTCAGTGAAACTGTCAATTTAATATCAAAATTATGTGAAAATTTAGGTGATTTTATGTCAAAAAGAGTATTAGATCATGTTTGGCCAAGATTAAAGATTTTATTGAATAATCAATTTCAACAAGATAAGAAATCCGCTTTATTATCAAAACGTTATTCTAATAACGTTAATACGGGTAACGTTGGAATTGGAATTGGAATGGATAAATATAGTATTTCCCATCGTTTACATATATCAATATTGAAAATTGCCTTGTTCATAGTTGAAGAAGTGCCTGTAGACGATTCAATCATATGGGAAATTTCTACCATTTTTAGACCTTTTCTGGATAGAAGACAACATGAAGAATTACAATCTTTGGCTAAAGAATTGTATAAAGAATTGAATACCAGAAATGGCGATCAAACTTGGTTAATACTGAGATCTAGCTTAGGTGAATTGGATGACGATCATGGAGTTTGGAGCTATTGGGAAGATGATAATCTGGATATAAGGGACAATGTTGAAGATCTTTTGCATTCATCACAGGCGCATAAATAGAAGCTACGAATCAACCGATAATTACCATGTTATTCGACATTGACGTTCTGTGTTGTATGCATATATACATTAATTTTTCACATGCATGTTAACTACAGCAGTTGACCAGGCATATGCAATTGCCTCAATACTACTCCACCTTCTTTCAAGACAGCTGCAGATGCTTCATCCATACTATAACTTTGATTGTATACTACTTCACGTACGCCACATTGTACGATTTTTACTGAACAACGAAGACATGGACAACTAGAAGTATTGAGCAAGGGTGAATCAGCAAACATTGTGTCAAGAGGAAAGAGGAGGTATAGCGAAGAAAGAGGAGAAGAAGGAAGCTGATGGAAATAGACGAGAAGGGAAAGAGACGGAAATTCGCCATAATAGCTGAATCGTCATACTGTCAAACCGATAGAGGACAGAACGTACGTGTTACAATATATAATTGAATCATCACCTATTCTATCTCTGCCAGCTTCCAATAAAGCATTCTCTTCTGCATGTAAGCATAGGCATTCATTTACTATAAGAAGATGTGAAAAAAAGGTGTATCAGTTGGCTTTTGCTTGACCTGACTCATGGAGACGTTTAAAACAGAAAATAAGAGCTTACAAGCTTCACCACCTCTAGCAGATCCATTACATCTACTACATCCACCTAAATTACAATTCTTTGTTCCTCTTGGCGTACCATTATATCCAGTTGATAAAATTCTTTTCGATCTGACTAACAATGCACCAACACGTCTTTTCATGCAATTTGATCTATGTGAAGCCAAAGATGCTAGTGTCTGGAAATACAAATTTGAATAGAATTAGCAACAGTGATAGGTGTACGAACACAAGGTTGTGATAGGTGAGGTCACAACTTACCATGAAATATGTATCCCATCCAGGTCTTAATCTCTCTTCATCGACTAAATTCAGATTATCTAAATAACTCTCTAAACTTTCTATTGTAGGGAAATTATTACATATCGATATTTGAGCTAAAGATAATGATCTCTTGAAATCCGTTTGAGGATGTTGTGATATCACAGAAGATGATAAAGAAGGTGAAGCGGAAGGTAGTGGACCATTCAATAACGTATCAAAAGACTGTATGAATCGTTCTAATGATAATTCGGAATTGCCTTGGGAAGAATTCCTAATAAGATACCGTAAGGTTAGCTAGTGAAGATAAAATTTGACGATAGAGACACGATACGTGATGAGATATCTAATCTCACCTTATTCTCTCCCTTTCATATCGAACTAATATAGGTCCATCTACACTAACACACAAAAAGAAAGGTCTTTTAATAAAAGGTTCAATATCTTCATAACTTGTTAAATCGGTCGTAACCAGATTAGATAGCCAGTTCCGCGTTATGTAGTCCAGTAAGGTTGATCTAGATGTAAATGTTAAATCTGACGATGAGGTCGATGGCGATTCCATTGGGGTTGACTGTAACATTCAGATGAGACAAATGATAGCAACATATTTCGTCAGCATTTGATGACACAGCTCAAAGGAGTTACACTTACAGGTGTTGGCGTTGTTGTAGACGATACAGTAAGTTCATTCATAGGTTGATCGAGCTCATTTCCAGTCTGTCAATCGATCAGATGAGTTATTTTTCGCTCATTGCCAGACTTTCACGTATACTTCACCTGGATAAAACAGAGAGTGGCTTACGATTTTACTTTCAATAGTATTTTTACCTTTCTTGTCCAGTTTCACTTGTTTAAACCCATATTTCTTCTCCAGGTATTCAAGAACAGTTCTTTTCCCGGATGAGGGTGTTCCGATGATGGCAATAAACATATCTGCGTCGGATTAAAGCTTGATTTTCGTAATTGCCAACTGACAAGCATGAGGCAAAGACGATATAAATCAATTGCGAACATTGCGAATTTATGAATTTATTGCACTTTTACTTTTGTCTCTCTACGCTACGCTTAAAAATCGGACGCGCTCCTTATTACGAAATTACGTTAACTTCCCTCCACATTTCATGTCCACCTCTTGGAGAGTTGGTTGAGTAACTGAAACGGCTCCATGATCATGCATATATATATAGTATGTACAATGAAGGCCATGTCCGGCAGGCAGATTACCATAAGGAGGAGCGAATTTGATTGACCGTAGAGCTCGAGAGAATTTTCTTGATGGATTATGATTCGAGAACGGTGGTAGAGCGTAAAAGGGATATGGCATGTGCAAGGGATATTAGGAGTAAGGTCAGGGGAAGGATTGGGAAGAAATTCAAGAAAGCTATATAATCTATCTGCCTCATAATGTCTGTCCAAAAGATACCTTCGAGCGTTGGTTATAAATTCTTAATCGTCATCCGAACCACAAGCTGGACAATCACCATCACCATCCATCAATTCGACCACACAACAAGGATCTTCCTCTATATCATTTCCTATACCCAAGAAAGCTTTGATAGTAGCTAAACCTTCCTCGTCTGAATAAGGAGTTACAAAGAGACTTTCATTACCACCAAGCATGATATTTACAGCATTTCTAATCATTTTCTTATTATTCCAACCATAAATTTCAATTTTAGTAGATTTATCAATATTAAATAAACTTGATATTTCTCTTCTTGTGATTAATTGTTTTTGAATAAAAGTAAATACTAAATAATGTTCTACTGGATCATCTAATTCTCTAAAATATGAATCGATAATCCAACGATTTGTTATACCTTCAGCTAAATTCATCCAAACTCCTTTTAAAATTTGTTCTTTCAAATGTGTTGTATATGTTTTAGGTAAAATTTCTTTTTCAATAACTTTTATCCTAGTTGATAACATGTAATCATTTGGAAAATGATTATTCCATACAGGTGTCCTGGGACCTGAAGAAACATAATTACAGATATGTTTAGGATTTGATATTGTACCAACTAAATATCTACCAAATAATTGTTTTTTGAATAGTTCATGTAATTTACCTGCAGCTTCTTGTAATTCAGCCGTTTGATTATCTTCATCTATAGGGATATAATCCAATTTTGTAAAATTTGGATTATACACGTCCCATGAATTCCTTTCACCATATCTACCGGTAGTTATAGTTTCTAAATTAGGAAATAGTGATGGTGCATCCATTGACATAGCCCACCCCATCAATGGATTCAATACAGCTTGATGAGTCAAGTTGATATCTGTTGTCAAAGCTGGAACAACATTGGAGGGTAAATCCAAATGCTTAAGCATGAATTCTGGCAGTTGTTTTCCGACAGTCTGATCTGATCGTAGACTTGTATAAGCTATATCAAGTCTTTTGATTTGTTTGAAAAGTTTGACTTTTGGTGTGTCGAAAATTTCAGGTGGATCCTGGGGATGGAGTAGTGGGATTCCGTATAGAAACAAAGGGAAATTGGACACGATTACTCGTTCATATAGTATAGGTGCAGCAAACTTGTAGAACAGCTAGAGAGGGGTATGGATCAGCCATCAAGGTATTGGGTATGCTGCTTACCAACAAACTCACCTTGTTGACCCTCATAGCCGTAGCTAGATCATGCTGATGATAATCATATAACCTTTCTGGGTGATTTTCCGCATTCATCGATCTTCTGAGCATCGGGATTATACGAGCCCATATTTCTGGTGGTAAAAGAGGTTTTGATGTCGCATTGTGTGAATCAGGAAGGGCTGCGCTGATATCATTCAGGTCAAAGCTTGACATGATGGCGGTGAATCGCAAGTCGAAGGTGGTGAAGATGATTGTCGTGAGTGACAGATAGATAGCTCAAGTCCTAATTCGAAGGATATTAAACATCAGTGTCGTTATGCTCACAATTTCAATGAACAAGAACCGTACATCCTTTGATGACGATGAAAGCGGTGTTGATGAGACTGCACGGACCATTCGGACTAACATTCCGGAAACATCAAGTGAGACCACCCTAAAATGCTAAATTAGCTTTTAGCGCATTTTCATCAGGTACCATCAATAAATCTCCTTTTGTTCGGTTTTCTTGGCATTATTTGTCTGCACAAATATTGTATGGGTTATATGAATATTTTATCGAACTAAGTATAACAGTTAAATGTGTATCGCTATCAAAGTATAGATAATAAGACTGTCTACTTGATTTTATTCAATGTTCTAAACGTGTTGATGCAATCCACAAGAACCACATTTAATGCGATCCGCATTTCTGTTAACATCCATAGGTATACCTTCTGTAGATTGCTTGATTCTGATAGAAACGCCTCTATAAGTATACCATGAGGCACTATTATTCATCAAGTATCCTTCTAACTTGTGACAGATTTCCTTATCTGTCAAAGTGTATAATGTAGCTCCATTGGATCTGTTTTTGGGCCTTAAATCACCTAAACCAAGTCTAAGTGCTTCAAGACTTACAGGTAAACTAATCACCAGTTCTGTATTCCTTTGTCTGTAAGTATCTAAAGGGAATTTCCTGATTGACTGAATAAGGACTTTTCTTAATCTCTTTAATAATCTTGATACAGCTATTCCAAGTCCATCAACCGTTGTAACTCCCCAATGTGTAGGAATGAAAATTTGTAAATATTCTTTGGTGATGATCCAGCTGGAATTAGACCCATATCGAAGTTGAATAGCAGTATGATTTTTCATGTTAAGTGATGGATCTAAATATACTGTTACATTTTTGACATTTTTAGCATTATTCGTTGAAGTTGAATCTCCATCGAAGAAAAGAGATCCCAATGAACCATGATTTGCATGATAACATGTATAAAGAGACAAACATATTTCATTCAATTGCTGAGCGAATTTCTCGCCAATGAATCTTTTGTTTTCGAGCACTTTCTGAATGTAATTACATCCTGGTCTATTTCTAAGTGTTGATGGGATACATTGTTTCGACAACCATGAGTTTTGATCCTTCGAACAGAACGAAATACCTATAGCCAAATTTTGAAGTTGACATAAAATACCAGCTTTTCCCAATGTTGAGGATGAGGATGATATTGAATTGCTAAAATTTTCCAATATTGTGGTAGCTTGATTTACACTATCTAGAGAAATCAAGTACATCTTGACTAGGTCAATATCACAGCCTTGAAAGGATCCTCGACGGCTTTTGAGAGCGATCCAATCGAAGTCTTTCATGGTAGGTGTGGTAGATGGGGTGGAAAGAGCGTATATCAAAGTTACTGATTTAACTTGGTTCAACTGTTGAGTTTTTGTGATACGCATGTTTCTATCCTCATCCCGTTTAGGTGGTGTATAATCGATTCCATAGAAGAAAGAGTACGGGTTGGCGATGATAACATCATGGTATAGAAGCATACTGGCAATTTGGTGGAAATGCTATTTACAGCGGATATGGATCAGATCATCAACAGCGATTTACATGAAGTGCTTAAGTCAACTTACTATTGAAACTCTCGTGAGATTTACCAAAACATTCTGATGATAACTCTCCCATTTAGCTAATTTAGATTTATATGTATTTGAAGTCAAAGGTTCTTTGGATGCCTTTTTCAAATTGTCTTGAATAGGACGTTCAAGCATCTTGAAAATATCAATCCAAATGTGATCAGGTGAAGTAGGTAAATGTTTTGGATGTTTCTTGGTGGTGATGTCCGTTTTCGAGAAAATGTTGTCATTTATTTTCGTCAACGTCCTTTTGAGGTTCGAATACTATAAGTAAATCAAAAGTCAATGGAAGTCAATATACTAGTTTGTACGTCACATTCCAATCAAACTGCAGATTATATAGCTTACCCAGACTAAGATTACGTGAAATAGCTTCATTGTCTTTGCTTGGTGACTCACAATTTTGATTCTGAGATAAGGTGAAAACAAAAGAAAAGAAAAGAAAAGGAAGAAAAAGGAAGAAGTAGAGGAAATGATGTACGACAAGCAGGAAGCAGTCAGTAAATCCACTTATTTATGCTTCTGATAAGGTGCTATTACCACGCTGTATTCCATGATATGATTTTATACTGTTATACTAAAAACGTGATATAACGGCCGTGCGATGACTATCCATCATAAATTTCCTGATGAACTGATGGTAGTTGTGTGTATTTGATCAAGCTGGTAAACTAAAAATATATTAATGATGTGCATGCGTGTCGTTACGTTAATAAAGTCATTATATCGTGTATGTATATGTGTATGTGTAGATCACATGTTATCGTCATTTAAGCAACGGTCAAGATCTAGACATCATCAGGAGGTGGACCTGAAATCTGTACTTTTCCCTAAGAAGAAAGATTGATTAGTCCTATATCCAGCTTGAAATGGAAGTTCACGGGAATCAACTCACTTTTTCATTTAACCAAGCACCTTTTGAACTACTCCGAACACCTTCCTTTTCATTTCTATCAATTTCAGCTTGACATAACCCTAATTCATCTTGCGGTAACCAAATGATCCTTTGTGGTTCTTTTGTTGCAGGATGGAAAAACGCTTTAGGATCACTACCATCATCTAAATATTTTCTTCTGTTGATAATACCTGGTCCACCAGGTACAGCAAAATAAACAGTTTCACTTGATGTGTTCGATTTAGTTGATTTTCTTGATCTCATTGAAGCTGGTCTGTCATTACTTCCATTTTGCATTTGGCTTGATATATCAGTAACAGGTGGTCCAGGTGCTGTAGGGGATGATAATGTCTCTTCGTTATCATCCTGAGCATGAAATCCATTGTAGTCTGTTCTGACTCCTAATTCCACGTCATCACCATGAGCAGCATAAGCGAAATCTCGTTCGGTTGGCTGCTGTTCAGCTTGATTTTGTCTATTCTCGAGATCTTGCAGCCTTTCTCTCCCTTCAGCGCTCTTCTCATTTTGATCGTTTATAGAATAAGCATTGTTAACTTCAGGTTTTGATGGTGAAGTATTTGAGGAAGAAGGAGTAATCGTGTTGTCATTCATGCCTTGACCTGCTGCACCTATTGTAAGACGTTCCTTGGAAGAGTTAAATCCAGGATCGGCATTTCCATTGGTAGGCATGTCTGCATAGTCTTGTCCAATCATACTTTGTTCATGACCTTTTTCAGTAGGCATACCGTAGCTCATATGTGCGAGTGACAGGGGAAGAGAGTGAATGAGGGGACCATATGAGTTAATGATGGTGAAATGGAAGGCGATCTACCAAAACATCAAGAAGTCAGCGCTCCAATTCAAGCAAAACATAAGATAGGCTACGTATGACTAGTAAGGTGGTTCACTCACGGTACAAGCGATCAAAACGATCATCAAAGCACCTTGAGGAATAGCTTTTGCTTTTTTGTTATCATCCCGAGCAAGGAAAAATAGAGCGGCCATACAGACTTCCTGGATGTACATTCCAACGAATAAGTGGGTGACAGCTTTGGGAAAGAATAAACCTCCAGTATCGGTTTCAGGAGGTTGATCATATGCCCAAATGTAGAGATATTTGTAAACCAAATAAGCGAAAAGGAAAAATGCTGCGCCGAAACCGTTGATAATTGGGGATATGATACAGTAGGCAATCACTGAGAAGGTAATCCGGCGATTAATGTTAGCAGAACCGCTTTGGAGATTCGTTCCACTAAAGCAATCAACTCACTGATAACGGCATAAACAGTGATACCAGGGAAAGTCGTACCCCAATTTTGTGTGTTCAAGTTGTATCGTGATTTGTATACAGAACGTCTACAGTACATTCACCTCAATTAGCATAGCAAGTAGGTGCACGGTAATGAATGACAACACTTACGGCGAACCTCCGAATAAGATAATCTTAACGTAATACAATACAAGAGAGACGATCTGAAGTAAAGTACCCATAGTTCCAGTAAATTGAGTCAAGACAAGTGTGATGAAAAAGGTAGATGCAGTAGGCATCTGTGAGGCCAAAGTGGTTGCGACAGATCCAGGATTCTTGATAAATTCTTGAGCTGAACTAACTAAACCTGAGGTCAAGGTGACAACGATGAAGGTGTGCTATGAATAAGGTAACTTTAAGTATCGATCACGGGAAGAACGATATAAGCTGGTGAAATGACTTACGATTACGAGGAAAACAAAGTATCTCGTCATAAGGGCCAACTCCACGCCAGTTTTACTAGGAATACCTTCAAATGCCAACAATTCTGAAAGAGCATCAGCAGTTTTATCAGCTTATCAGATCACAGCACAACTCTTTAGAACATGGTGGAATGAGCTATACTTACGTCTCAATACAATAGGTAAGACAGCCATCAAGACAGCTAATAAGACTGGCGGCAAGATACCACTGATGATGCCCTGTAGAAGATGCTTTCCAAAACTATCACCGTCAATCCACCTTAACCAGTGAAATTGATCCTGCAAAATTACCGTAAAATTAAGCAGGTGACACTATGGAATTAAAGATAATATGCAGCTCACGGTCAATTTCTTGATATTTGACAATATACCGACAAAAGCGACTGATCAAAGGCATTATGGTCAACGGGAATATTCAGATACAGTAAGATGAGGCGTGACATACCTGGAGTGGCCCAGGCAATGATCAGACCGACTGACGCAGCCCATGATAAACCTTGTCTAACTCGTCTTTCGTAAGGGTTCAAACTCAAATTTCTCCAAATGACGTTCTGAGGTGATTGTTCGGTAAATCTAGCTGCCATAGTATATCTAAGATGTGTAAAGGTATAAGTCAAGGATTTATGGTCCAGGAGTGTCGAGTAAGAACGCTACTTACGGTTGGTTATGAGTTAAACATTGGGCTGCCATATGAGCAGCGATTTGTTGATTGAAATGTATGAAAGCAGAGTTCAATGGTGGATAGTGATCAGCATCTGTACCGGGACTTTCTATATCTTTATCTAATTGTTTTCTAGATTTTTCTAATTCAATTGTACAATGTACAATTTCTTTTCTAGCCCAATCTATTGCATCTACTTTTTGTCCGATACCTAAAAAGCCTAAACCAAATGGTGCCCATTTAGGTTTAATTCTGTATGTTGGTCTTTTATTTCTAGGTACTAGTTGATCTGCTTTACCTAATTCATCTATTGAAGGGAAAGGTGGTTCTCTATCATCACCTGATTCAGGATCGGGATGGATAATTCTTTCTGGGCCATTTGTGGGGTGACCTTCATTGCCAGTCAAAAGTTGAGGGTTATTAGGTCCAGTCAAAGTATTAGGTACAGGTTTCTTCTTGTGCTCTAATTTCTCAACTTTGCCTTCTCGTTGTATTTTCCATTTTCTAGCGAATTTTATTAAATCTACTTGAGCAGACTCTAATTTGTTGGTGGCAAATACTCGACGATCATGCAAATCTGGCATTTCCATAAGGTTTCTGAAAACAGGGTGTAAGCTTCGGTCGAGTAGTAGATAAGTAATTCGCTTAACTTACCTGTTCAACCAGATCCTTTTTACACCACCAGGAAGATGCTGGAACAATTGTTCTAATCTTTCCTCATCCAAGAAATGTTTGGGGATACCAGTTACCAAAACTGTATTTGCTTGGGCTCTCTTTGAATGAGTAGGATTAATCAAATGCCGTTGTCGAATTACCAACCAATGTTGCATTTCTCCCCATATAAGCCAAAAGAACCAGACTAGATTGCGACATTGATAAGCGCCTATTCGGATGCTAGATCGAAAATCAAGGACACCGGGTAGGTAACTTACATATGAAACAATAATCCAGTATCAAATGTGCCCAATACCTATTCTGCTTATCTGCAGCAACATTACCAAAAGTAAATCTATCTAAACCATCTTTATCACCATTTGTTGAATGAGACGAATCAACGGGTAAAAGGATTAACCAAGATATCAACCATATAGGTATCATTGCTTTTGACATCATGATCAGAAATCTAACGAATACATAAGGATCTACACCATTCTTATGTAGGATTTCCTCAGGATCGGCTAAGATAGAGCCCAAAAGACATATCAGCTGATATAAGGGAAGAGTTAATGCAGCGCTGCTTTATTGCGCTTGATAGTATCAACGTACCCATTATTATACGCCATAGTGGGGTAAAGAGATTTTTGCCCAATACAGGCGCTTGACCTTCTTTTGGTGGAATATAAGTTCTGGGTTCATAGCTAAAAGATTAAAGGAAAGGGCAAGTATCAGTATTGTGAACTGATTTATACTAGACATGACGGATTGCAAAGACATGAATACTAAGCTTACATAGCTTTAATCCATCTTCTAAATATTATGAACGCCACCAATTCTCCTCCTGCTATAGCTATGTTAGTTACTAAAGAAGTGACGAAAGAAGATGTTGATGCTGATAAAGCATCACTACTGGTATTCCTGTACAAAGTGAATGAGATACATTATTCCATCAGCACTGTTTTCATTCATGAGTCCTAAAGCGTCGTCCTATCTTCAAGTCATCGCAAGCAAAGATAACTTACGACATCTTTGAACCTCAATCTCGCCAAGACACCAATCGACCTCAAGATGAGCTTGCGAGATTCTACGCGTTCTGCTTGCTATAAGTGTTGGTAATGAAAGTATGTATAACAAGGACTACCTTTCCAATAATAAGCTAAGCTGTGGATCAGGTGGGTCGATGTAAAGCTCCAATATAGAGGACGAGCACAACTTGAACGGGCTAAAGAATGAAATGAAAATCCTTACAAAAAGATCAGCCCTAGTCACTAGATAAATATGAAACAGATTTGACCCCCAAATAACATGTAAACAATTTCAAACTCAGGTTTTGGTGTAATTATGTAATTTTATTCCCTAATCCTCTTACGAATCTGACGTCACTTTCCACGTGGTGGCAAGCAAACAAAATTCTCAGCGTTGTCTAAGGTTCCTGTAAACACACAAATGGAGTACTTGAATAGAAATATTCATCATTTGGGGAACTACTGCTTGTTTGTGAGTTAAATTGAGGCATGAATTTAAATACGAATCATGTTGAACATAGCAGTAGGTCTAAGCTGCTTCGGAGACCATTCTGCCATTCTGTAGGGAAAAAAATATGTAACGGGAAAAAATGATGATTGCATGTCATAAGAGCACAAATGAAAATGTCTGACTGAATAAGTTATTTTTTGGGTATTATACTACTTCCTCTTTTTCACCGTTCCACATCTTTATAAACCTCGCTACGCAACTGTCCTAGCAATTGTCCCACGAATTGTTCATCGTCAATCATCTCCATTCCGATCTTCTTGTCATATCACGCTCGATACACCTAGATTATGTTTAGAGTGGGGAAGGAAGTAACATTCTTCTGGAATCTTCAATGTATTCTTTAACTCTAACAAGGAATGTAACAGCTTCTCTACCATCTAATAATCGATGATCGTATGTCAAGGCGACAACCATGATAGGTCTAATAACGATTTGACCATTGACAACTACTGGCTTCTCTTTGATTGAGTGCATACCAAGTACAGCAGCTTGAGGTAAGTTGATGATTGGTGTACCGTAAAGAGAACCGAAAACACCACCGTTTGAAATGGTGAATGTACCACCTGACATATCTTCAATACCAAGTTTGTTATCTCTTGCCTAAATAGTGTCAAATGAACGTCAGATTAGAATACTCTCGGTATGTATATTGAGTTATAGGAATGTAATGACAAGTAAATAATGAAATAAATTTGACTCACTTTTTTACCTAATTCAGCAATAGCTTTTTCAATTTCGATTAAACCCATTGATTCAGCATTTCTAACTACAGGAGTAACTAAACCTTTTGGTGTTGCAACAGCGACACTCAAATCTACGTAATCTCTGTATACGATAGAATCACCTTCAATTGATGCATTAGCAGCTGGAATTTCTTTTAAAGCTAAACATGAAGCTTTTGCAAAAGCAGACATGAAACCTAATTTTACACCATCAACTTTTAAAATTTGATCTTTATATAATTTTCGGAAATCCATCAAAGATGACATATCAATTTCGTTAAATGTTGTTAATGATGCAGCAGCATTTTGTGAAGCCTTTAATCTTGTTGAAATTGTTTGTCTCATTCTTGACATTTTAACTCTAGTTTCATTTCTACTTCCTGGAGCTTTTTCTTGTGCAGCGGCACCTTCATCTTTCTTAGGTTTAGATTCTTCTTTCTTTGGTGCAGGTGGTTTAGAAGATGAAGAAGATGATTCATCTTTTCTTGGAGCAGGTTGTTCATTTGAAGATTTTTCTAAAGCTGGAGCAGATTGTTCTTGTTTTTTATGTACTTCTTCACTTGCACCTTTTTCTTTAGCTGCTTCAGGTGCAGCTTGATCTCGGTTACCTTCTTCAGCGTTTTTAGCTTCAGATTTTGCTGCTCCAGAAGGTTGTGATTTTTCAACTTCTGATGCTGATCCAGAGCCTGATCCTCCACCTTCTCCAGGTTCAATTTTGAATAAATCTTGTCCAACAGTTACAGTTGAATCTTCTTCAGCTAATAATTCTACTATTTTACCTGCCATTGGTGCATTGACTGATACATCGATCTGTGAACGACGCCATCAGCTCAAGAGACTCAAAAGGCACTATTTAGCTAGTTTCCAGGTGATACTCACTTTATCGGTTTCAATGGTAGCAATTTCTTCATCTTGACTAACTGAATCACCAACTTGTTTGTTCCATTGTTTCAATGTACCTTCTGTGATGGATTCGGCCTAAAACGAAGAGAAAACACATTAGCTTCATGCTGGCACCAGAGAAGAACCTTAGCTAACCATTTGTGGTACTTTGACGGTTTCAGCTGTATAATAGGTATATCCAGTTAGCTGAATTCTACAGTACGAGTCGAGGCAAAACGCGGACTGGCCGGTTACTTACCAAGGAGGAGAGATGAAGAGTGGAATGCGGATCTGAAGATGAGGGTTTGTTGAGGTTGAGCAATAGCTCTGGCTCTATGGTCCCGACATATATTTATTAGTATATCATTATCATATTATGGATACATGAATAAAAACTTACAACTGAGGTTTAGCAACATTTTTAGCAATAACCAAACTTCTTACACCTGATCTTCTAAGAGCAGAAGTTGATGAGGAAGCAAGTATACGTGATGAATTTCTAAGCATGTTGAAGCTGTTTTGCAGAAGAAAGAGTTTTGAAGAAGCTGTATGAAAGCTGAAAATGTAAACTATGTAAATATACAAATACAATGACGCTCTCAGAGAAGACTTTGGTTACACCACGTAGTTTACTACTTTACTAGTTTACCGGAACCAGTCATATGGCCGCAATAAAAAAATATACACTGAAGATTAAGATTACTTCCGTTCATATTATTCCTTACTCGGCGTTGACACCGTTCAAAACCGAACTCGCAAAAGCGCGGCTCAGCCGATTTCCGTATATCTGTACATGACTGTAGCCTGTATATCCAGCTCTCAACGATGCATAGCTAAGTTGAATACAGTAAGTTACATCCATGCATTTAACGATGGCAACACTCATCGCCAGAGTATGTATATAACAGTCACCTTTACCTCTATCTCTCGACAATTCAGTTTATGAATCTTACCACTATACTTTCAATTGAATTTTCAATATCTACAAAAGAAGCAGAATCATCTGATGCTAATTCCATCATGCCCCATGGACCAAACCTTTCTTCTTTATTTCTGTCTAGCTTAGGTGATAATCTAGTTGGAAAAGGATCGAGATTGGTCCGATGATGTGGATTTTCCAATATTTTCAACCATTCTTCTAATAGTGTGACTCGATCATCTGGGTGTCTCGTTTCATTGGATTTTTTTTGGAGATCATTCAAATTATGTATCACTAAGACTGTACTTTGATCTTGATCTGGCGCAGGTGATAGTGAGCAATTTGGCGTGAGCACTGGATTTACCGGAGGTTTTCTGAACATTGTGATATCTTCGAGGAGATAACAGATATGTGTTGGTATACCTTCATCATCCTCGTACCAATCATTATTTGTATATCTGTAATCTGCATACATGAACCAATTGTTGACTGTTCCTGGTATTATCTCTGGACGACAGCAAGAGTCGGACGTACTCCGGACAAGATTGAAGTAAATCGTAGACGATCGTAATCTATCCTTTTGGTTCGCCTGTTCTTTCAATACTTCACAATAAGATAATGGTCCGCGGAAAATATGTTGTATAATTTCTGCATCATTGATATTGTTCAATAGGATTGTTAAAACCTTGCAGGCATCCAAGTACTTTGAGTGAATCAGGTCGTATCTCGGATGGAAGGAAACACGACCTTGCACTTCGTCACCGATGGTTATTCCTTCCGGGTTCCTGTGTGGCCAATCACGTTTCAATACAGGTATTTGACTTGACCACCATCCGCCATCGTATTCACCTAAAATGAGTTTTTCCAACTTAGACAAGATGTGATCATGTTGCGTTCTATTCACTTGTCGATACCGGTCTAAAAGTTTGTATGTTTTACTGAAATTTGTTAAATCTTCCCCGCCCTTGTCAATGATTTCCTGCTTGTAAAGGATCCTGTCTTCATCAAAACAATCACCATACACTTCCATATATCTGCATAATTCGTTTTGTCGGTATTCTAGATTCAGACATTTGACGTATTCTAAGCATTTGATCTTGGAAAAGGGTGTCTGGACTGGAGATGTGATACCGAGGAAGAAGCTATAAGGGTTATCCACTATAGGGTTGGTATACAGAATTTTCACACCTATTTGGAAAAAGTGCTATTTATCCAGCAACACATTGTCAGCTATACGTCCTGTTGTTCTTCATGTTTCATTTGAGAATTACTCCTCACTGTCCATTGAATCTCACATACCTTGTTCACCTGGATGAGATTTACTAAATCTTGTTGATGGTATTCATGACGTGAACACAATCTTAGACCTTGAGTGGGTGGTAATTGACGGAGTAGTTCGATTATGACAACTAGGATTTCTCCTGGTAGGTCAAGAATTCCCATTATTATTGAAATATTGATATATTGATGTAAAAAGGATAATCGAAAGCAGAATAACTAGGTGTTTATATAAGTAGATTTCATGCTTCAAGGTAAACATCGAACACTGAGAATTAAGGTCAAAGCTCTAATGAAACAAGGTTGGAGGGTTGTGCGTTGTGTATATGTGAACGTCATATATATTCCGAAGATGTGTTTTTAATTAAGACCGTAAATTTCAGTGGATCTTCAATTTTGATATCTACAAAAGCAAGTCCTTGAGGTGTCAATTCCATCATTCCCCAGGGTCCAAATCTTTTTCGTTTTAAAGGTAAAGAAGTCAATTTTGAGCTGATTCTTGTAGGAAAATGTTGTTTTGAATCCATCAAATGATCTTCTGAATCACCTATCCATTGATCTCCAGCTACTAATTTAACTTTTCCAGCTTCACCGTATTCTTTGTATTCTAATTTATCAATATCATATACTTCTAATATTGTTTCTTCTATTTCTCTATAATTGTCATTATGATTCGTGATAGGTAGCTTAAATGAGCTGATATGTTGGAGTAGAATTTCCAAAGAAACCATCAAACCTTCGTAATCAATATATATATCTTCTTCCTCTTCATCAGCTTGTATGACTCTAGGTTTATGTTTACATTGAATATACCATTTATTGATTGTATATGGGATAATAACTGGATGTGATTTGAAAGTACGTCTATCAATATTATAATTCAGATAATTTATCACTTGTTTAGGTGGACAAAGTAATACATCTTCTTGTGCGTTGAAAGGTAAATTGAAAGATAATGGACCAGCAGTGAGATTTCTTATGAGGGTTTTAGGTTTAACTAGAGCCAAGAATAATCTTTGAAATTGGTAAGAAATTTCAAGTTCAATTTGAATTTCATCTAATAGATTTCTGGAAGAAGCAGAATGAGGTATTGATCTAGATTCAGGATATTTATTATCAAACATGATTTTTTTCATTTTATCTACCCACCATCCTTGATCATATACACCTACTCTTAAAGTATCTAAATTAGGCATAACAAAATCACTAAAATCATTAAAAATGGCTTTACTAACAAGTCGATTAAGTAATTCAAAAGCTTTTTCACAATTTTCTATATCATCTTTAGATTTTCCAAGTACATTATCTTCCCATATTTCTCTTTCAGCTGATTTCAATCGATTGTACGTATTTTGCTCTTCATATTTATCTCTTGTACTCTGTTTATGTTGTATATCAAGGTATTTGACATTTCGTAAAACATTTGCTTTAGATATCGCTTTTTCGGGAGATTTATCGATGCCGTAAAGGAATTGATGAGGATCATCTACGATAGGATGAATATATAGGATGTTGCTTGTCAAGTGAAAGAGACGCTATAAACAGCTACAGAATAAGCCTTTCAGATATAAAGCAATTTCGATAGTGTGAGACAAACATACCTTGTTAACTCGCAAAAGCGATGTTAGATCCTGTTGATGGAAGTCTTTTCTTGTACAATATACTCCAACCCCTGGTGGTGACTGGTAGACCACGGAAACGATACTGGACAAGATCTCCTCGGGAAGGTCAAGCAAAGGCATCTTCAGGATCTGTTTCTTTGCGATCGGCTATGCAAGATTCTTGCAATCAGTTACGTATGATCATTGTACTAAGCTTGACATTTTGTTGCAGGGTATAATAGCATAAATTGTCAAGCAAAGGAGAACTTATCGTCTTGCGACTGTAACTGTAAACAAACTTATACTGACATCAGGAACGGAATCAAATGAAACAAACACATTGTGCTCTGGGTGGGGAAAAGTGGGGAAAGTCGACAATCGTTCTCAGTAGCGACCCATGAGTATGCATCATTTCGAATTCGAAGATATGAAAATCACTTTAACCTTTTGTTCTGTGTTATTTATATCTACAAATTGTATTCCTGTACAAGTTACAAGCATCATTCCCCAAGGACCAAAACGACCATGTATTATTTCGTCGGACCCAAAATCTGATATTGATTGAGGTTCCGACCGGCCTAAATTTTCTCTGATATCTTGAAAAGTCTGAATGAAATTCCTAATATCAATATGATTAACACCATCGTAGGTAGCCTGAGCAGAATAAATAGGCAATAGTCGATCTAAATTGTGAATCTTCAATAGAGTCTCTTGGTTGTATCCTTTCTCAACGCTATATTCATATTGTGCAAGATGTTCAAAAATATCATATAACATCTTTATTTTTCTTCCGTTTTCGTCATTTTCACTCAAAGTATCATCTTCTTGAGTAATACGATTCGAGATGGATCTTTGGATGGAGAAATGCCATTCATTAATCTTTCCAGGTGATATATTAGGTAAATAACCAAAATTACCTTTAACACCTAAATCAATTTCCATATGACTAATTACACTTTTTAACCTATGTGATACCCTTAAACCATCATTATTGTTATTGAATAAACTACGATTCACTGATATTGGTCCATACATGATATATTGTTCAATTGATTTCGGATTACATATTGTTAATAATGTTGAGCCGAATGTTTCTGTATTTTCGTTATTTTGATCAGTTAATTGATTGTATAAAATATCAGGTAATTCATAAAAATTACATCTTTCATATTGGTTTAATCGATTTGTATGATTATATTTGATTTGGGTTAATTTATCATACCACCATCCATTATCATATAAACCGATTCTCAAACAATCTATACCTTGATTTTCATTCCACATTTTTTGTAATTTTTCTTTAACATAAGGTGTTTCAAGTATTTTGACGGTATTGGACAGATTTAACAGTTCAGTTGTTGATTTATCGTAAAAATCTGCATACCATTCTTCCTGTTCTTCTTTATCCATATCATAGAATGGTTTTGTAAAATGATCCCTTGCATCTTGTTTATGATTGAGATCTAACGTTCTAACATGCTTTAGAAGTTCCAATTTGAATGAGTCGTTATCTGCAGTACCAAGCTCACTCAGGCCGGAAAAGAAGTTTAGTGGATCATCGACAATTGGATTGGTATATAATGATTTACCTGCTAGTTGGAAGAATCCCTAAACCAGTCCACCGTGGTAAGCATATGGACATATAACTTCATAGAAGACTGCACCGCTACTTACTTTGTTGACTGTCAACGACGAGACTAAATCGTGTTGGTGATAATGCTTCTGAATACATTTACTTCGAACAGGTGGATTTGGCCGACGAACAAAGTTGAATATCTTTTCCCAAATCTCATCCGGTAATTCCACAGCAACCATGGTTATCGTTCTTCGTTTTATGTTTCGCTAAGATGTGCTGACAATAAAGAATGATTTGCAGTGAATGCTTGACATCATGATGTTTTTAATCATGCCTTGTCGTTCGAGTCGAGTCGGACGACTGCATCAATGTTAGGAAGGGGGCGATGCACCGCGCAACCAGAAATTGTGGGGTGTAGAGGGTTGTGCTACTGCTGCATCATAGCCGGTAAGCAGATAAGATAACGCAAAATACGTAATACCACAAATCAGTCCACCTTGATCTGATCTTGGTCGATCTTGACTGAGAAAGATACAAAAGCATGTAATTTCGTATTCAAGCACGTATAAAAATATGCATGAATTTGAATGTACAGTAGAATACATCATATATCAGGTTGATCTTGGATTACCCAATCCTCTGAACAGGGATCATTATATCCAAACCTACTTCCGCAACTATCACATACCCCTTCGATGTCTTCCTCTAGTATGATACCTGGTGTCTCTATGTCATCAATCTCTAAAAACCTTTTCACTTCTGATTTCTTTCTTTCCCAATTTCAATCATCTTCCCAATGCTCAACTATACTTTTTAAACGGCTAAATTCCTCATCTACTCTTTTAGGATTTAACATTCCATAAATGATTAATTTCGTATTTGGATTATTTGAAAATGCTAAACCATTTTCATATGATTTATATAATGCGTACATTAACCATTGATATACACTTCCGCAAGGTGCGATCCAGTTTGGATCACCCATATCTTTATATTTGCTCCAGGTGTATTTATCATTTGATATAATCCATTTGTTGATTATTCCAGGTATAATCGGTATAGGTGAAGCTGAAGTATCAATCATTGATTTACTTATATGTATAGTATAACTCTTTAAGTTATTGATCATATCTAAATTGGTAAAAAAATCGATAATGGTCCAGTAAAATTATCGATACATATATGTTCAAGGCTTGAATTACAATTTGATGTTAATTCATAACCAAATTTATATCTCATATTCATGATATCTTTTCCTTCCTGTTGTTTCCTGTATAATAAATCTCTCAATGCAAACCCTAAATTCGATTTGAATGGTTGATTGAATCTATCTAATTTTGTTGATAAAAAACAATATCCTACATCCCATCTTGAATGTTGAGTTTTACTAAATGCACCGATAATTATACATTTCAAATTACTAAATAAATTCACTCCTTCAGGAAATTCTTTTCTCAAGGTTTCAAGCTTAAAGGTGACTCTTCTAGCTAGATCGATATCCCTAACTAAAGTTCCAGCGGGCCACCTTTTTCTACCTGAATTAACTATCCCTGCTCTACTTGATAATATCATATCATTTTTATTTATTGGTGGAGTGATATGATCTTCAGAACAATGTGAAGGATCATAAACCAAATCAAGTCTTCGTATATATTGAAATAATTCTAATTTCGATAATCTGTCTGTTGATATTGGTTTAGAATGAATTTCGAAAAGAAGTAAATCTGGTTGTATGGTTATTATCCTAATGTAGAGAATAGGCGCTGCAATGGAATAGAACATCTGCTGATGTGTCAGTTGCATTTGATGTCGGATTAAAGTTAGATATGAATAATAAGCTCGATAGATATCGTGACTTACTTTGTTGACCCGCATAGCTACCGTTAAGTGATGCTGATGGTATGATTGTGGGTTCTGGGCATCATCTCTAGGACCAGTCTTTCTACGTAAATGCAGGATGATTCTCTCTAATATCTCTCTAGGTAGCTTTGGAAGCAGTTCAGGATTCCTGCCTCCCGGTATCACTATAAATCTGGGCGTAGAATAGGGCTCTAACCCTTCATGATCATTACGATATTCGAATTTAAGGATATCTTCCGTATCGATGGTATCAGGTTATGTTCTTCCTATATAGTGTCACGGTTGTGAACCGGAAGTTGGCACCAAACTTGTCGACAAGCCTATATAACCGGTTCTAGAAGCAGTTGTCGAGCTTCTAGTAATTGCTACCTTTTGCCTTAGTGGTTAATGTGAGTACCAGTGTGTCTGGGTTCCACCTGAATTGGCCGGTTACAGTTTAGCGTTGCGACATATAGATAGCCCGTCTGAGCTATGATGACGCACATTAGCTTAAAGTCCGGGATATATATCATGTTACATTGCAGTACATATGCGACTTGTATGTTTAATAAAATTTCACTCACTCTTTCTACCCGCTCCTTCCTCTCAATCACAGCAGCTTTGGACTCTATCGCTCCCATTATTGACGCGGTTGAGTGACTATAAGGCTAAACTGAGAGACGCGTCTTGATGACATGTTGAGTGGTGAGATAGAAATGGTCACATCTTCTATGCAAACATGCAATCTAATAATCATACTACAAATAGGGTGAATCGTTGATGAATTTGATGATACATTCATTTCCTCTGTACCTGTTTATCCAAGCGGTGCTTTCTTAGATAACTTTACTCGAATGTAATTACGTCATCCATCATCCCATCACGCGGTAATCAATCCTTTCTTCTTCTTGGCATTGATGTACTAGTCTAATTTCGGAAGTGATTGACCCGAACAAACAATCAAAATATTTAATACACTTTGTAAAGGAACACAGCTTTGAGACTTAACCTTGTCTTCTTCCCAAACTAATAACATGAAAATGATTTGAACATGCGAAAGAGATATACTCGACTTCTGCAAGTAATCCTGATCTTGTTCTTTGTACTCTTATTCGTACAATTATCAGATAGTGAATATCTATATAAATTAGCTTCATTATATGTTCCAGTAATATTGATCATAGTCATGGGTGTAGGTGTATCAAAACCTGCTGTTGAAAGAGTAAGTCAATTTTATCCGGAAGCTGCGTAAGATACGAATATGATGATCAAACAACACTGATATCTATTTTATGAATACAGGCAGATGAATTTGTCACATCCGGCAAGAACCTTCCCCATGGCTTATCAGGGGAAGATATATACTATCACGATGACCGATACTCTCCCGAACAGCCTCTCGACCCCGAACCGTACTTCTTGACTGCTTCACCTAGCAGAGAATTACCAGAACTTCCTGTGGAGATATGGCAGAAGATATTTGCACATTTGAGGAGAAGAGTTGGGCGTATAAGCGAAAAACCTAGGAAAGGAGGTGAATACCATCAGAGGGATTTGTTTAATGCTATGAGAGTGAGCAAGGTGAGTTACATCAAACCTCGGAACATCACCTTATCAATCAAATCCGCAAGTAACTACTTTTTGTATAGAATTTTTATTGTCTAGCCGCGCCCGTACTTTACGCTAGAGTGGTTACAGATAAACCACATTTGTTATTCTATGGGGTTAGGACCCACTCACTTGGTTTTATCGACAAGTACAAACGGTGGTCAAAACTTGATTTACTTCAATTCATACATCGTTTAGATTTAATGTATCTACCTGGACCAGTACTTTTACCTGATTTAAGATTCCCATTATCCAACAAAGACAAAGAGAAATTTGAAACAAGCGTATTTCAATATACGAAAGATAGCGAAGAAATTAGAAGAATGATAGCGAATATGGATAACGCACAATCTACAATTAGAAATGTACACAGAATCAGAACGTTGAGGGAGACATATATAAAATCTGTTGAACCTGTAATAATGTCAAATTTAGTTCAATTAACAATATCACATCCATCATTCAGATACGAATATCCAGATGATGGATTACCTGGTGATGAAAAAATCTATGGAATTAGTAATCCGATAGATAATGTGAATTGGCCAAGGTGGAATTTATTTCCAAGTAGATTAAATAGATATAAAAATAAAATTGATGGATTAAGTATACCTTTTAGTGGAATGTCAGCATCCATATCAAAAAAAAATCAATTTTCACATGAATTAGCAAGAATATGTACACCTAAAAATGTTTGTATGGATGATTCTTATGGACCATACGCTTATCGAAGAGATCAAGGAAATTATGATAAAATTATAACCAAACCACCTGAAAGAATAACATATCATATATATCCTAGATCAGTTGAAAAATTGATGTTACCAAATTTGTTAAGTAAAAATAATCAACCATTATTTAGATTTAGATTATCATCATATCTATTTTATGGATCAACTATAAGATGGGTATTAGATTTGAAAGAATGGGATTTAAATAGTAGTTTATATCAAAGAGGCGAATTATTACATTGGATTGAACATCATATTAGAGATTTTAGAAAATTCATTAATTGGGATGAAAAAACTCAAGGTAGATTATTAAATTCAAAAAGTAAACAAGATGAAAAGACTAAAATTGAAATTTATGGTTTATTAGATAATTTTAAAGTTATTGATGAAGGATTAAAACAAATTTGGCAAGATGGTTGGATACATTATGAATTAGATTGGGATTACGATAGAAAAATTAATGTTTTATATGATTTTTTACAAGTCATACCTGGAGATGATCAGATTAAGATAATGGACAATTCAGGTGGTATTTGTCCTGCTTGTGGAAATGATGCAAGTAAAGATAGCTGGACTATCTTTTAGCTAAATGCTAGAATGTCATATATGTTGTATGTATGTAACTCTATTTGTGTCGTATGAAACAGAGCTGATAGTACGACGCTATTTCCCTACGACTTTACTGATTTCCTTTATTCATTCTTCACTGAGAGTGTCCATATCGACATATCTGAGAAATTTCGTGTCAGCTGTTTATATCGTTTGTACCCCTCCCGTCCCTTCAACATACTATATTCAGCTCTTAACACAGCCCTTCGACATGATACGATTAGCACGAGAAGATCTTCCAGATGATGTTCTTATCCGGATCTTTAACTATATAAGAGATATGAGACCTAAAATAGATCCTACTGTGAAGAACCTCAGACAAAGACCAAATATGTTGTTAGTACTAATGAGAGTATCTTCGGTGAGTACAATTTATCCATTGATACATCATATCCAAGGATGGCGAGGATTCACGCTGATAGAGCTTGCACAAATAACATTCTTTTAAACAGCGTTTTCACAATCTACTTATTCCTTATATATACACTCAGTCAGTCATCATAACTGAACCAGCTAAGTTATTTTATGGAATCAACTTATCACCTCCAAACGGGTGTTTATCAAAAATAGACAAGCTAAAATGTTTTAAAGAGGTGAAATTCGCATTTCCCTATAATCCTCATTTGACAGATGGAAGTTTGGTTGGAGACGATTGGGATGAAGTAACTTTCTATAAAGGTGTAGAACCAGTGATGAAACAATATATCTCTTCACTAAATCAAACTAAAATCTCTATATCCATTATACAAGATTACTTGAAAATGGATAAAGATGGCAGCAAACAACGAAAACCAAAATCACTTCTGTTAGGTAATACAATCAAATTATCGATTTTACCTATGAAAGAATGGGAATTTTCCAGACACCACAGTTTAATCAATAGGAAATTGAAAAATTGGGGAATGATTGAATGTCAAAGTGATGGAATAAAAGATCTTTTCGAAAAACGAGGAGAAATTCAAGATGAATTTGCGAATTTACTTGGAGAAATTGTTAATCCATTATGTATCTGTAATCATTCACCTCATGGACCATATTCTTGGAATATATGTGATAATTGTGGTATCAAGATCAATAAATTACCTATAAGCTTTTCAATCAACATAGGTAAAAAATATATAAGATATAAATTACCGATTGAAATCCTACATCATTCGACAAGCAGATTAATCATTGATAAAGAACTCATTGAACATTTTATCCCTAAAGATGATTGGTTTTTATCACAAAGAGAAATTGATACGATATCATTGAAAGAATCTTAAAAGTGGTTTAGAGGTGAATTGACCGAATCCATAAGAGCTTTATCTTACAATAATACAAAAGAAAATGGTCAAACTAGAATTATCATTTATCTACCTACAGATTTATCTAACCTTGTAGTAGTTACAATGAACTTGAGAACAATTCTTGATGGACGGACTAATATGAAAGATGATGAAATATACCAAGAATTAAGTAAATGGTTAATCGGTAAAAAAGGTTCAGGATTTAAAAGCAAAGATGTTAAAGTTGATATTGCTTTGTACCCGGACAAAGGTCCTTGTCCAGCTTGTGGTGAATGATCGTGAAGCTGTGTAACAAAGCGGCGAATTACTTCAAGTATAGTTTATTGGTTTATTGTACATGCAACATATCGAACAGAATAATCGTTGCTGTATTTTGTGTGTGTGTATGTTGTATGTGTGTTTGTGTATGTTTGTGCACGTTGAATAGGTTCGAGCACCTTGTAATTTATCTTCAAAGGATCTGACGTCAACACTACCTTTATATATTCAACATTACTCACTGAGCATTTGACCAAACCAATAGCATATTTATGATTATAGTTATACGTATGTGTTTTCATCATTGACATTCAGACGATACGACATAGACAGAAGAATTTAACCATTGTACACCAATCGCAAAGATGAATCTTTGGCAATCATCTCCAATGCATGTAAGTACATTCTTATTCTAGGCTGAGTCAACATCCAGTTTAAAAGACCAAGTGTATACTGTACTGATCTTGATCCCCAAGTGGCAAACCTACACCACTTCTGAACCCTCAACACCTCAACTTGAAGAAGCATTCAGAAGACAGGCTTCATTGGCGTTTCATCATTGTATGTACATATTGTGTAACTCGTTTCGTATGATGATGAAACTGACCTTATCAAATAATTTCTGATAAAACCTTCCTCATGTCAAATGATCATCTTCCTATACTGTAGCACCACAATCAATCGGATATTCAGTTTCTTCCTCCTTTACAACCCGAAATGGTATAACTACCGGACATACAGAACTCAAAATTGGTAAATCTACACCTTGGTTACCTGAAGAAACTGCTTCTGTGGAAAAGTATCTAGTTGGGTTGTTACCAAAAGGAAACCTTATAGCGTAAGTGAATTTTGCTCATTTCAAAATATTTTGTAGGGTAATTGTCTGGAAGATGTGGATTTTTCAGTCCAACAGGAAGACCAGTTGGATTTATTGAGTCTGCACCTTCCCATTCCCATTCCCATCCTCAAGCCCAACTACCTCGTTCATCAGCTGGACCAACGAGTAAAATGCTCAAATCAAAAAAACATAAATCACCTCCATCAATAACTTCATTTCCATCAACAGTTAGTGAAGCAGGTACAATCCCACCTTCTCATCCTCCTTCAGGAATGATAATACATCAAACAAGTCCAGTATCGAATCATGTTCACTATGATGATCAGTCTGTTCATACGTCCTCTCATCAACATGATCATCACGGTCAACATACTGGCGGAAGGTTCTCGTCAATCACCAAGAAATTCAAAAGGAAATCTGTTCAATGATGCAAAACACGTAAATCTCACTTCAATTGGAAATACCTGAATTAGAAATCTAATTTTGGAATGCGATTTTACTCTACTCGATGGGGTGGATAAAACACACCCTTTGTAGCATAATCAATATTGTTCGTATACATGCATATGGTGTAAAGTTGTATCTGATTCTAATATTCTCTCTTAAACTCTAAAACATCCCAATGTTATCTCGGTGTAAATTATCATTTCCTTTTCTTCAATTCTCCACTTCCATTCGACCAAGCATGATTAATTCCATTCAACTTGATTCCATCACGATGTCCATTTGAATAACCATTTGTCGTAATACTATTAGTAGTAGTACCTACACTTTGAGGAACTTGATCTAATAATTTTATATCATCATCATCTAAATCAATTGAATCATTTTCATCTTCAATTTCATTTCCAATTTCATCTTCATCATCAGATCTAGAATCTTCTGCACCTTCACCTTTAACGACTTTTACAGCAACTCTACAAGCCATATAAAACCAAACTGTAGCTAAAATCCATAATAAACTAACTAAACCAATAAAACTTATATAAGTTTTATAAGTTAAATATTGTCCTGTTGATGGAGACCATTTAAATTTAATAAATTTTGGTGCATCAAAATATGATGTTTTTATAACTAAAAATAAACCAATTTCTCTTGAAAATAACCATGAAATTAAAAAAATAACAAAAGTCATATCGCATGCTTGTGTAAATTGTAAGTATCTTAACATTTTTGCGAGCTAAGATAGGGAGAGAGAAAACAATATTATTAACTCATTAATATAATTCGTTTAAAAAAAGCAAGTTATACTAGATGGATGATGAATGATTACTCACTGGTAAGAAAATATCACAGAAATCCATTAAAACATGAATTACAACACCGATCCGAGTAAAATTTGCTAAATAACTTGTAACAATTAAAGTTATACTTAAAATATGATGACCAAACATTTGCCAATGATCTTTTCTTCTCTTCTCACAATTTATTACATATAGTTGATGAAACCACCAACCTAATTGTGATAAATAATAAAATTTCGTTAATGCAGGTAAAGGTGTAAATGGATATGTACCCCATAATTGTTCTGGTGAAGTTGGATTTGGAACTGAATATAACGTGAACTACAAAGTTGGGATAGGCATATTAGATGTTAGCGGAATTCATTTATATGCTACTGCATGGTATATGGAATTGATCCACTTTATTGTGACAGAGTAGAGATGATTGTTTGTTAAACTTTCATTCCAGCGGATCTCTACTCATCGTCTCTTTTCTCGCTTCCCTTACTGGCTATACGCAAACCATCTTAAAAATCGAATTTCAAATTTTTACTCACCATCCCAATTGTCCAATATACAGTACAATATAACCAACTCCAAGCTTGTTCAGAAAATCTAGTTATTGTATGATTTCTTTTTTTCTTTTCTTTTTTACTTTCTTCGGTATATTGTATAGATTTTATTTTTACTTTTGATTTAACAGGAGATGATTGTAATAATTCTAAATTTTTATTTCTAGTTATTATATAATTTGCAAATGGTGCAAAAACATAATTCATCGTTATTGATCTCAATAAAGTAAATATTATAGCACATGAAATTACTAAATAAATATCTTTAATTCCTTTATCATATAATATTCCATCGACACCATTCTCCATCTGTAAATTTGATGATGATGATGAACGTAAGAATCTTGTTGTCGAAGATGATGATAATTTTGGATATATTGGATAAGAAAGTAAAAAAAATGGATGTAATGATGGTGGTAAATATTTATCAATTATTGATGGTATAGTTGATAATGTTGATGTTGACATGTTATATGTCATTTTGTATATGTGTGTTTAAGTTGAACAGATTAAATTGATTAATAAAAGTTGTGTAAGATATCTAAATATTCTAATTATCTTGTCTTGTTTTCTACTCAAATTCTGTTTTTTTTTTTATTCTATACTTTTATGAATTCTGCTTTTCCAGATTGATCGTAAGATAATGAACGTTTTGAATTTTTACCGTAAATATTATGACTGTGAATGAATACGTCGAACTTTTAAGATGTATTTTGATGACAATCGTCTTTAGATTGAGTGAAGAAATAACGAATTGTTAGCTGAATTATCAAAGAGGGAAGGATATAAGAAGAAGTCTTCATCAATCATTCTTCAATGCTCATTAATTATTGAAAGCGTTTTCACCTCACGTTTTCCTCAAATTCCGGAGTTTTTTTAAATGTGGGGTCGCGTCTCGAAGAAAATTAAACTACCCACCAATAAAAGTACTCCTAAAACGCAATATGCTGAAGTCTGTCGTTTATACGTTCTTCAACAATATGGTATGTATGGTGTAAGGTATCTTTATCAATCTATGAGGGATAGCTATTCATAATATAATGACACTATATAAAAACCCCATCAAATGATAATTGTTGTATAACTTATAACTTTTCCATATTCCACGTCCTTTTTAACGCGTCTAGATTTCAATTATATATTATCGGTTATGAATTTGATTCCGTCCTCAATTATCAGATCTCACTTAACCCTATTCTACCCTTCCATTTAACAGTAACACAGGTGTATCGATCATTCACCTCTTCAACTTCTGTTTTGGAGGACAAGTGGAGAGCAGAAACATTAATTATATTTCCATTTATACCTTTCCATAGCTAGATTGACTGTACAAGATAGAATATATATATATCCCATAATGGCTTTGGCAAAACCATCACCAACGTTATACGTATCGAATTTAGAAACAAAAACAAAGAAACCTGAATTGAAAGCTTCTTTATATTCTTTATTTACACCTTATGGACAGATGTAAGTGGTTTTGGCAACCTACTGGAAAACCAATCCCTTCTGTATTTGAGTATTACTGTCAGCTGCATAATGCTACTATAGCTGACAAAATCCGTCAAATGTTAAATATCATCTGTAGCATCGATATAGTAGCTAAGAAACATGATGGAGGTAGAGGACAAGCATTTATAGTATTTGCTGAACAGAGTGCTGCTACAGCTGCATTGAGAGGTTTAAGTGGGGAAGTATTCTATAATAAAGAATTAGTAAGTCCTGGCTTGTGTGCTTATTCTCATCATACACAAAGACTTGAACGATATACTAATCTTTACAAATAATTGTTATTGAATTATGAATGATAGTCGATATCTTACTCTAAATCAGTATCAAATGCTACATTATCACGACAAGATCCAAATTTATCAAGAGAAAAAGCTGCTATGGAAGCTGCTAAATTAGTTGTTTCAAATGCACAAGGTGAATATGAACAATTAGAAAAGGAAAGAGAAGCGGACGAAGCTGCCTTAAGGGGTGAGAAGAGGGAATTGGATGGAACGGAAGAAGTTGAAGGTCATGACGGTGATGAAAGAAGTGCAAAGAGATTGAAACAGGAAGAAGAAGATGAAGAGGAGATGGAGTTAGATGAAGATGATGAAGAAGGTATGTGACTTTTATCAAGGTCATACAGGTTTATATAAACCATTATGACTTATACGAAAATAAACTAATCAATCGGTGATTGATCACCTTGATGTAGACGATAACAAATCATCACTCATATGTTCGAATTTACCACCTGAATGTAACTCAGATATAATGTCAGCTTTATTCTCCCAGTAAGTTTTACATTTTGGCTCCTCCTTATCTTTTGATCCTAGTGACAGGTAATCGGCTAACATTTCTTCCACTTTTCCTTACCTATTTTTTTCTAGATATCCCGGTTTCATAACAGTAACATCGTACTCTTCCTCTTTACCAAAATCTCATTCAAAACCAAATCAAGGTGCAAAATCATTCATAGTGAAATTTGATACAGCTGAAAACAGTCAAAAAGCTCAAGATGAGACAAAAGGTTATTTAATGCAACCTGGATGGGAAATGGGTGTATCACTTAAATAGATTTTAAATTGATAGAGTGGTTCGAGAGTCATAGGTAGTCTGACCTCACAATAGATGTATCATAATTCTTGAAGTCAGGTATCGTATGTACATAACAGATTTCATGAAATAAAATATAATATGAAAATTATTACCGCCGCTACTACCGACTATTGAGTATATGCCTATAAATAACAAATATATGGGGAACGAACAACCATAACATGAAAGGTTATCTGTTCACACTATCGATAAGTGAACAACTGACTACGAATATGGTAGAAAGTATGATTATAGCTTTTATCTAGTAGCTCTAGGAGCTTGTTTCTTGTTTGAAAGATCTTTCAAAAGACTAAATCCACCAAATTTAGAAAGAAGATCAGCTGCACGTTTCATCTCTTCAGAGAAATCAGTGATGATCTTTCTTGCATTTTCTGTCATGTCATAAGGAAAAATATAAATCAGTTCTTTTCTGGCGTTATGTCAAGGAAAGGAGGAAGAATTTGGCAACTCACCATGTCCAGCTTCTTCATTTTCGATATCGGCAACACCATCTAATAACTCTTTTTGAGCTTTTCGATTAAGTTCAGTAAATAAGTGATTGACTTGAAGAATATTCTCAAAACTGTTAATGATCATTGATAGTCAAAGTTAGTTCTCCTTGGCCAAGGAGTTTCAGCTCGAAAGGCTGGGTGGCAAATCAAGGAAAAGAAGAAGAATGAGAGTTACATACGCTTGAGATAGAGTATCTTTAGCAAAATCTGCAAATATAGCAAGTCATTAGCTTATAGCTTATACGTTGTTACCGCTAGATATTAATGATGGAAGCAGTAGAAAGCTAAGCGATCGGATATAAACTCACTGTTAAGGAAATCAACTAAATCTTTTTGGATTTTATCCCATTCATTTTCCAATTCAGCTTCTGAGTCGAATACGTGAATCTATTGAAAGGTTAATTACCTATAAGTTATAGTTCTCTTTCGTGTGCCGGCATTAAGATCGAACTTTCAACTTACAGGAGCCATAGGATCAAAATCATCATCAATGAAACTTTCTTCTTTTTCCTTTTCCTTTTCCTCTTCTTGTTTTTGTTGATCGACAAATTTTCTTTTCTTTCTTCCTGAAGGATCATTTTCGTCATTGACAATTGGAGAAGATGAATTTGAAAATTGAGCTTGACTTTGTGTTCCAACTCTTCTAGTTAATCTTTTACTATTTTGACCTCCTAGAGCAATTGAAGGTGAAGGTCTTTCAATACCATTTGGACCATGACTAGGAGGAAGGAATCTACCTGATTGAGGTGTAACAGGTGCTGAATGTGCTTGAGTTGGAATATGATTAGTATTAAATTGTTGTCTCATATTGTTTCTTGAAGGTGTATGAGGAATATTACTATTAAGATGAGTATTAGTGGAAGTTCTAGTATCAATATCTTCCTCATCGATGTCAGCTACTTCAGGTGAAGTTTTATGATTTTCCCTTCTTCCTCCTATTCCTCCTTGTCTTTGATATTGAGAAGAATGATAGGGTGAGCCAGAACTGGCATGGGCGAAAAGGTTGTTAGTGTAAGACATCTCAGAGACAGTGAGATGACGAGGAGATAAATAAGGGGATGTTTGTATAGTTAGAGAAACACTAAGAGAGAAAGAAAGAAACGAAGAGAAAAGAAAAGAAAAGAAAAGAAAAGGAAGAAAGTGAAGGAAGATTGGCAATGAAGATGAGATGCAATACTGAGTACAAGAAATGATGAAGATGTAGTGGAGGAAAGTGAGATGCCATTCATGTTTTGATCAATATGACTCGGCGAACGATCGGGTGCACAGACCTGATTTGATTTTTCCCCCTTTCCTTCGGATCATAAAAATTTACGTTGTACACGTCAGCTATCGTCAACCTCTGAACTGTAGCCAAGAAAATCGTTAATATGCTAATAGGATCAAGTTAATAAGTAGATAAGTAAATAAGAACGATGGTGAGAAGAGCGGGAAATCCATCAATTAGCTAATATCGTCATTTTCATTTATTTTATGCATTTTGGCAAATTGATCATCTTGGTTGAATTAGTCGATGAGGTATTTACGTTTAAAGAAAGACCGTAAGTGGATAAGCTTCGAGAGGGAAAACGATTAGCTACATTGATCGTGCGTCAGATCTGAAGGAGATAGCTTACCTGCCATATGCCTAAGCCAATAATACCCAAGGTAATCAAAATTGAAAAGTTCTTCACTCTTGAATTGGTACTTTCTGCAAACGAGAGAAATTGAATTTAGCATGATCACAACGGAAACACCTTTTTGGGTGAGAGAAATAATCTAACATTGTGTCATCACGACAGAGTAGACTTACCATTAGTATCTCTCATTCTCATTTCTCTTCTTTGTAAATAACCCATTTCCTCTACAATTTCTTTTACTACAGCTTCTAATTTACGCATTTCTACTTCTAATATTGATAACGATTCTTGATTCGCTATAGCACTATTGTATGAACGAAACGAGTGATCAGTGCAAAGAATCACTTGTAATGCAGGAAACAGATATAGATGGAATGATCGCTCACTTATAATCTATAGCATCAGCACCTATATCTACATCCAGATCCACACTTCTCGAAACTTTTTGGTTATTACTTATATCTATATAGTCGTACGTAAAATATCAGCTTACGTTGAGTACCACAAGCGATCACTAAGCTGAATAAGAAAGCTTACCACCTTCCAAATGATTCCTCAAACATACTCCGACTTCAGCAGATTCATGTGTAGTGATAGCTAATCTGGTTTCACCCTTGATGTCCTATATATATATATGTAAATCATGGAACCATCAGCTATATGCTCACAGCAACAGAAAATATGCCAAGAAACAAGCTGACCTTTTTATTCAGATACACATTCCCCCTTTCAGACCCATCTAGAATTTCTATATCAACCCTTTGACCTAATTCAAATGGTACATTTGCTGTTACTATAACTAATGAATGTGCCGCTGCAAAGTTCCATATACTATAGCGTGAATCAGTACAGCAGAATAAATATGAGTCAGATCAGTTTCAAGCTTACCATCCTATATGACGTTCAGTCAGCGTACACGCAAGCAGGATAACAGAAACAAAAAGGCATTATCCACTCACGAGGTTTAGGGAATCTATCAGCTACTAAATCGAATTTAACAGCATATACAGCTGATATAAGCGATAACAGCAGCAATATTGGTCGAAATATCATCATTCCAATCGTCAAATCGTTAAATAGTCGTTGATGAACTTGCCGAAACTACTGAATATGCTTTGTGTATAAATCAACATAAATATCAGAATTATCAAGGGACCACCTCCACGCACTATATCTTTGACCTTTAGCTCACTGAACAACGAGAGACGCGTGAGTATACTAGGCATGTGTCAATGAACGGTGTGTGTGTTGGTGGGCCCCGTGCCTAATTTTGCTATACCTGTGCCTGAGAAGATACCGGAAGCAGCGAGTCAATTGTGCATGGATAGATGCATGTAAAGTTCATGTCGTGATAACGTTAAAATAAAAAGTTGAAGTAGAAGAAAGGAATTATTGTCCATTGCAGTGCTTGGTTCAACTTTCATCAAACAAAACGGGGATAGCTTCACCTTGACTAAACCCTCTTGGTATAATCTCGAATAATTGCAGAACCGCTGTATGAGGTCAATCCTCTTTTTCTGTTCCAAACGCTCTTTAATACCCACATCTCGCTCAGTCTTCCAGACTACCACTTTCATTCAACCTATAACAACAACTCAGATATTCAGAATGTCATCGTCATCAAAAGCTTCGGCTTCAACTTCTACAAAACCACTTCAAGTAGAAGAAGAAGAGCCAGTATTAAGAGTATACAATTCCCTTACTAGATCAAAAGATGTATTCAAAACTCGTAAACCAAAACATATAGATTGGTATAATTGTGGTCCAACTGTATATGATTCAAGTCATATGGGACATGCAAGGTAAGCTTTTCGTCTATTTCTGTGGTGATGACCAAAATGAGCTGACGACATGTATATTTTCATACAGAAACTATTTAACCCAAGATATCATTCGAAGGATATTAAGAGATTATTTTGGTTATAATGTTAATTTTGTTATGAATATTACTGATATTGATGACAAGGTGAGCAAGGCTATAGACACTCTCCACGGAACAATACTGATATTCGTTTCCTCAGATCATCTTGAGAGCTCGTGAAGGATATTTACTTGATCAAACCAAATCAACAAATTCTACTTTAACGTCAGATATGATCAAAGATACAAAATTAGCATTTTCAAAATTCTTAAATTCGAAATTAATTAAATCATTACCTTCAACTATACCTGAAATCTCATCAATTGAGAATGATTTAGAAATATTTGATATCATTTTAAACAAAGATAAATCTGATTCAACATTTGCTGAAGCTGCAAAATCGAAAGAAGAAAAATGGACTTTATATTTAGCTAGTTTGTTAAAAGCTTCTACAGCAATTAAAAAGGCTGAAAGTCTAATGAATGGATCTGGATCAACTCAAAATGATGTAAATGATTTGGTTGATGGTACAAGTGATGTTTTAGGACCATATTATGGTGAAACTGTAAGTAATCGTTAACAACATCTATCTTGGCTATATTTCTCGAGGATTAGTTTAACTGATCCTTATCATGTTGGATACCAAAAATTTCATAGCTCGGTCATACAATAGAAGATCCAATCTCAATTTCTCGAAAATTAGCATTATATTGGGAATCACAATTTTTCCAAGATATGGAAAAATTAAATATTTTACCACCCAATATAAAACCAAGAGTTTCAGAATATGTTAAAGAAATTGTTGAATTTGTTGATAAAATAATTAAAAATGGTTTTGCATATGAAGCTGAAGGTAGTGTTTGGTTTGATGTTGAAAAATTCGATGGAGCACAAGGTGATGGTTTTAGACATGATTATGCTAAATTACAACCTTCAAGTAAAGGTAATAAGAAATTGATTGATGAAGGTGAAGGTAAGTTTCCCTCTGTTGTTTGTGTTTTTTCAATTTCATTACGATGTATGAGATGATATTGTCAGCTTCAATTTGATCATGTAGGTTGATCAAGTATGCTAATTTTTGGCATATGACAATTAGGTGCCCTCACAGGATCAAAAGGAAAAAGACAGGCAGCAGATTTCGCTTTATGGAAAGCTAAATCAAAACCTGGTGAACCTGCTTGGCCATCACCTTGGGGAGATGGTAGACCAGGCTGGCATATAGAATGTTCGGTTATGGCTTCAGCAATTTTAGGTAAAGGTATGGATATACATTCAGGTGGTGTAGATTTAATGTTCCCTCATCATGATAATGAATTAGCTCAAAGTGAAGTAAGTCAGCTTTGTTTAGAGATTCAGAGCTAAGCTGACAAATCGTTCGAATCAGGCATACCATGGATGTCAACAATGGGTTAATTACTTCTTGCATACTGGTCATTTACATATCGAGGGTTTGAAAATGAGTAAATCGTTGAAAAATTTCATCACAATTGAGGTGAGTAAAAGTTTATTATCCCAATGATCTCCGGGATTACCATATTGATCCTTGTTTTTGAACTATGTAGGAGGAACTTTCACGTAATACCGCTCGAAGGTTGCGTCTGGCTTTCATGCTTCAGACTTGGAACCAAAAATTAGATTACAGTCGTGGTTTGATAGCTGATACCAAAGCTAAAGAAGAGACGTTCGATGTAGGTCACCTGTCCACCTGCAAAACCCTTTGACAAATGCTAATTGTACTTTCAGAACTTCTTCGCCAATGTGAATGCTCGATTAGCGCAAGCTGCGCCCACTGCTGACGGATTACACCAAAATGGCTCTGCTGAGGAAGCCATAACCAACGAGTAAGTGCATATTATTTCATGTCCTGATCAATCAGCTAATGACGCCTCTTACATCAGCCTTTTCAACGCTCAAAGAGACTTCCATGCTGCCCTTTGTGATTCTTTCAACACTCCCGCCGCCATACAGACCCTTCTTGACCTCATCGCCAAAACCAACATCTACTTCTCTGCCAAAGGTAGAGATGCTAATCTAGCAGTAGTGACGAATATTGCTGAATGGATTACTAGAATGTTGAGGATGTTCGGTTTAGGTGAAGGTGCACCTGCCAAGAATGGAATTGGTTGGGGTATTGCTGTTGTAGGTGGTGAGGCGGCACAAAATGGTCAAGATGTAAGCAAAACCCAATAACATGATCGGAGATGCGGCTACTTTTGTGCAAATCGATTATATGCTGATCAGAATTATGATGCTTTAGGTAACATCACAAATTGAACCTTGGGCTCGAACGATATCATCTTTCCGAGATACGGTTAGGAAATTAGCTATGGATAAAAGTATATCATCTGAAGAATTATCTAGGAGGATATTAACTTTAAGTGATAAATTTAGAGATGAAGATGCTGTAAATTTAGGATTACAATTAGATGATGGACAAGGATCTGATGGTGGTGCATTATGGAAATTAGTTGATTCAAAAACATTAATTGAACAACGTGAAGAAAAAAAAAGAATAGCATCAGAAAAATTAGCTAAAAAACAAGCTAATGCAAAAGCAGCAGAAGAAAAAAAATTAGCACAATTAGAAAAAGGTAAAATTCCTCCTTTAGAAATGTTTAAACCACCTTATATAACACCAGATAACCTTTATACAGATTGGGATTCACAAGGTCTTCCATTAAAGGATTCAGAAGGTAAAGATGTAAGTAAAAGTACAATAAAGAGATTAGTAAAAGAACAAAAAGTTCAAGAAAAATTACATGATGCTTATTTACAATGGAAAAAGGAACAAGAAGGAAAGTAAATCATTACTTATTTAGATGGATTTGGTTGAATTCGAGAACAATATAACCTAGATCTTAGATTAAGATACCGATAATTTGTGATATATCAATCAAACACATGTATGCATATAGGTATACAAGTTACATCTCTCCGGAAATATTGGGCACTCCCCGGCGATACCATGTTATTTTCTTTCAGTCGATATCATTAATTTCGTCACTAAAGTTGGCAATATAGGTAATATAGATATTTTACCAATAACATATCACATAGCACTGACATCCACATTGCACTAACGATAACCACGTTGCACCAACATCTGAACGTCGTATGGTAACTCACGAGTACATTTACTTCCAACTAGGCCTAAAACTTCCATTACACATGTTTCTAATCTATCCTCTTCCTTAGTCTTGAATGGTTTATCTTGTTGAAATGTTATGATAGTACCGTTTTCATCTCTCCTCATGTATATCTTGGGCTTTCCAGCTACAGTCAATTCGAGGGGGGGTATCATCAAATCAGCTCTTCCAGTATCATTGACGAGAATCGCCAGCTTGTAACGTGTGTCCTGGTAAGAGAGCGACGAAGTCATATTGTCGAACATCAGTGATAAAAATTTCATACCTTGGATGTAACCCTTATGGGTTTTTAAGGATAGAATGAATGGCTCTATCTCTATGAATCCACCAAAGATGAAATTAATCGACTAAGAGTATAAGCAATTAATGGCAATTAGTTTAGTTCATCTACTTAAGTGTACAGAAGGTTCAGGATGAGCTAAATACCCTCAATAACCTAAAAAACAGATTCACATGTGATTCGTCCTTTCTATTCAAAGACAAGAAAATCGAAGACAATTTATTTCCCATTTCTAAGGCTTATGCAGAGTAAGGTTTCAAGATATATATGGGTAGATGTGTTGGCTGATTGAGAGATACAGTAATATCTAGCAAGTCATCGATTATATTCTGGATATACAGTACATGAATACTAATGATAAAAATAACTCAGTACATCAATTATCTTGGTGCTAGGTAATTCAACACACCCCTTATACACGCAATGCGGACTGGCTCATTAATATGGGCATTCGCATCGATAAGTGAGATTAATGCATGTAGGAACCATCGAAATATCTGATCAAAGGAAGTTACTATTGTATACAATACAGCATATGTGCTATACAATCAGATTTTCATCAACAATTAGATTGATTACCATTGAGGTCCAACAATCTTGTATTTAACTTGAATATCAGGTTCTCTAGATTTAATTCCTTGTATAAATGTATCCACTTCTTTCTTGTTGAAGCCTTTGGAATACCCCCACCCATATAAAGTACTAGTAGGTGTAGGTTCTTCATGTATAAGTTGATCTATATGTATATTCACAAATGTATACAGCAAGAATATCTCGTCAGCTAAACTGCCTGTGGCGAAAATTGCCGTACAGTAAACATATTCATGTTTATGGGTTAGAAATTAAACTCACCATAGGATCCTGTCCAAAGTGGTTTTGGTGATCGTGTATAACATTCTGGATATTTGAGCAATATGTATAAACCCTATGTAAAAGAAAGTGACATAAATAAATCTGTCAATGGGATTATTGATCACTCTGAATTTGGAGATGAGCTTAAGACGTAAAATCATAATGTATGTAAACTTACGTATTTCGATCTCACTCGAGCCGAGAGTGGGATTTCATTTTCTGATATTTTAGATGATGATGATGACCCCATATTGCTCTTAGGGGCAATATCAAAGTTTAGTATTCAAATGAGTAAGATAACTTTATAGAAGAAAGAAAAACCAAAAACGGGAAGGTCGGCAGTCAAAAAGCATTCCCATTCTTCATATTCGGTCCTATCAACGAGGTGCTCATGCTGTATGCGTCCGACATGCACAAAGCTGTGATGCTATGGCCTAACCAGGTGGATAAATAAGCTAGCTTCAAGAAAATGTAGATCAGCACAAAATCACACCCTATCTTCGTGTTTTGATGGGAAACCTAAATCAATCTACTCGTACAGAATGATCGGCATCAATTAAATGAAAGCCTTGGCGTTATGTCACCGTTAGCCTGTGTTCATAGAGTTATGTCTATCTATACGTTTATACATATGTGTACGATAATGGAATGCATGATGATCATTTGGCCTGAGGCTAGGTAGGACAGAGCATCAGAAAGGGTGCTTGCTCTGACAATATATCCCGAGTAGAGTGTTCATACTTGAGATTGTGTTTACTAATCACCGACGGATGTATAATCGCAGTTGAACATGCCTGCACCGCACACCGGCATATATCATGAACCAGGTCGTTAATGTTTGTGAGACTATCCTGTTCTTCACCTGTCCATCTGTGAAGCGTATATTTCTGAGCGGATTTCGCACGTACAATCGATTTTCGAAGTGATCAGACATTCCAGTAGTTTGGACATGAAAATGCATGATGTGATGGCTTTATTATACTTTATCGCACTTTTCGAAAATTTTCCCTTTCTCTCATTCTGGTTACTGAGGTAAGGCTTGATCTCCTGCATCTCCTACTGTATATTCTCCAAGTGGGGAGTACTAAGAAAAAAAGGACACTGATTATCGTCCTCTGTAGTACATTGCGTAAAGAATCTCTATCATTGAAAACATCAGTATATGTTTGAATATGTTTCGAATCGATGACACGTCTAAGAACTTACTTTCACATGGATAAATGCATGCTTTAATTTCGTTAAAGAAGATACTCAATTCGTCTTGAGAGAAATACTCTTCTTTGCCAAATATTGCATAAGTCATACCTCGTTCATTCCCGATTGCAAGACCATAGATACCTGTATAATCAGACAGACATTAGTGAAGCCTGGTGATCCGAATAAACTTTAAAATGCGATGAGAAAGTATGTAAGCTGACGAGGATTACGAGCGAAATCAAATATTTTACTTTTCACTATAGGGCTAGCTGATGGTATCACACAGTACAGTTGCTAGGAAGGAATACATTTTCTCATCAGTACTATATGCCTATGGTATGGAGGTAGAAGTTTAGGAATGAGCTGACGATATGTCCAGGTGCATCCAATCTCCGAAATTGGGGAATGTCCTTCAATAAATGCCCATCACCAGACAGCAATCTCATTCTGTGTTCTTCTGTGGATGAGGAGATCGAGTTGAGCTTAAATCTACCACTTGGTCCTTTATTTTGTTATTCTGCTGCTGAACAAAATGGACCACAAGTCGAAACATTAAATACGGAAATGGATGTCCTCGTCTTTTTGACTTGAAGGTCACCCCCGGCATCCACTGATGTGACGAATGACCAGCATCTTAAGCAGATCAAATTATCAATGTTCATCTTATATACCTTTCGCGCACGGGCTTTTTGTACAGAAAATATGGGCCAAAGGATGCAGATCAATTTGTTTCTACAAGATCAACACGTCTTTCAAACTGTGGATATGGAAATCTTATTTACCATTATACAGTATAAGTTAGTCGTCAGACGAAATCGGTTTCATTCTATTTGACTGACCGAATTTAGCCATTCTCAGTACAATTCTTTTCCAGCTATCACATGAGGCCGCGGATATAAGGATAAACTAGCTGATTGAGCAGCATTCGGCATCAGCATAGGGGGTGCGATAGGAACCTGTTGTAATACATTTGACACGAAGGAGCGCCTCGCGGCTGGTTATGAAGTGCCACACTGTTTGCCACACTGTTCATATCGACCGTGATTTCTCGCTTAACTACCGGAACGATCATCAACTGTCGGCGTCTTTGCCGCACTGACCATGAATTGGTAAAGAAAAAGAAAACACCTTGTTTCATCATTGTTGTCGTCAAGACGACGCTCTGATACGAGACCAAAAAATACATGCAGGACAATAGTATCGGAAGAAAGGTAATAATCATGATAATCGAAACAGATCTCCCTTATTCTGCTTATATTAGGGAGTTGTCACCCAGCTACTCATGCCCACAACAGATCGAATTCCAGAGTTTGAGGGGAAGACGAAGTTGTTACATATGAATGCGTTGATCCGAAAGCACTTTCCAAGGCGGTACCAGAAGTTACCTAGATGCAAGTGAGGTTTTGGAAAGGGTATAAATACCTCAACTTCTCGAAGCCGAACAACTGATTTCAATCTCCCTTCAGCTTCTTCACTATTGCAGTTGTCCCCTGATATCTTCATATTCGCCCAACCAAGCAATCTTCTCAATACTGTTGATCAATATGATCATGTTCACCAGGTTTCTCCTCACAGCTACATCTGTCTTAGCCTGTCTAAGTGTCGTTATCACACCGGTGTCTGCAGAAAGTCATCAAGTCGAAGTGAGTTGGAGAAGCCACACCCGGTATCGATTGCGATCAAGTCTGACTTTGATCATTTGTACTTCTCTAGCTCATCAATAATTGTGGGGAAGGCACACCAGTCTTCTTGTATGAAGGTCATCTCGAACCAAGAGGAAGTGGACCATCAAAGGTCCAGTCAGAGGTGGTGTAGCATGGTTAGATAAATTTGATGATTGTTTATCATCAGGTGTAAACTGTGGCATCGTTGAGTTTACTTTGACCAACCCTCATTGTAAAGCAGAACAAAATGCAGTAAATTATTCTTTACTTGACGGTCCTGACTTAGGAAATCATAAGTAGTAAGTGAAAATAGCCTTCCACTATCAGGTCGGGATCGTAAAATGAAGCAAGACGATATGGTTATGCTTACAATCCTATGTCGTTTGATCATTATAGCAAATATCAGATGAACATCGAATATACCGGTTCATGTAACAAGACAGCTCCTGCAGCATGCACAGGTAACTCCGAAGCGGAATGTCCAGGTGCTTATCTGGGTAATGCAACTGAAGGTGGTGCTCCACTTCAATGCCTCTCAAGTAATACAGGAGTAAGTTCTGATGGGCCTCATCATCGCTTCTGACAATTGCGGCTAATATGATGTGACATTTTCAATAGATCAAGATCATTTTCTGCTAAATTTGTAGTGTCTTGCAGCATCGAGGGAAATACGGATAAACCCCTTAGGCCTTCCACCAAGTATATATAAGGCTAACAGTACTCGTACTATACAAACAGTTCTCTATTATGCATGCGATCATGCACCTACGGGAAAGGTTTTCTGAGCCGCAACAGTGACATCAAGTCATTCAAAATACGAGTAAACTAACTTCAATGGAGATATCTTGGGATTCTGAGATTATGATAAGTTTAAGGGAAGACCATCCTTTGGATGGGGTATGTACTATACCTTTGGTTTACCCATCAATCACACTGATGAGAGTAATTGGGTTGTCATCTCGAAAACTAACACGAAAGGTATTCCAACTTCCTTAGTGAGGGTAGGGTGACGTAACCTCCCATCAGCCTTGACTTGATAAATACTGAGCTTAATCATCTTGGTATTTGAGTATGTATCAAGAATAGCTTACAATCTGGTTTAACCCTGTACTCTTCTTCTCTTTTCTTCTGTTTTCACCTCGTTGTTAATTTCCTTCTCTGATCATTTTGAATTCTCCGACTTCTTCCTATATCCGAAGCTGAAAGCGGATACCAGTGTCGATAAATTTACCATGTTAGCCAAATCAGTTATCATTCTTTCGGTATCGACTATTGGGGCATTGGCCGCAGCTACTCCTCAATCCAACTATCAAATTCAAGAAAACAATTACGATACCCTTCAAATCACTTCAGCTGATACCCATTCTGACAACTACACATACACCATCGAAGATCCGGTTGATGATAGATACCAAGATTATCCAGCACACATCTACGTTGATAACGTCATCGAAGCCCCTGAACATGAATGGATTGATATGATGGCTGAGCATCATACTGTTAAAGTAAGTAGTGGTGCGATATTTTGCCCTTCAATTCCGTATACTACACTACCGATTTTCCACTTCATCAAACATGGCCTCCAGGTCGCTGACGTGATCCGGACGCACTTTCCGCGCTGACGTTATTGTAATCATCTCAGCTTGTCAATAAATGCCGTACAGGAAAACCCGTCTTCTTGTATCAAGGTCACGCTCAACCAAGAGGTAGCGGTACAATTCAAGGACCTCTTCTTGGTGGTATCGCTTGGATGGATAACTATGATGGGGTACATTGTCAATCTTCCGGTGTCAATTGTGGTGTTGTCGAATTTACCCTAACAAACAGTCAAGGTAAAGGTATGCAGAACAGTGCCGATTACTCATTACTTGATGGTCCCGGTCTCGGCCATCACAAATTGTGAGTATCTGTCAATGGTGAATCATCCAGCTCAAGAGGATAGTTTGAGAACTAGTTTAGCATACCATAACTGATCCCATAACTCTTTCTCAGCCACTACAAAATGGATTTCCACTTCACCGGTTCATGTACTAAAGGACCAGGTGGTCCATGTATCGGTAACTCTCCTCAAAAATGTCCAGGTGCTTACCTTGGTGATAAAACCGAAGGTGGCGCTCCCACCCAATGCCTTTCCGACAACACTGGTGTAAGTCATATTTTCCTGAATCATAAAGATGACTTTGGCTGACAGGAAGTTTAATAGATTACAATCACCTTCTGCTAATTCAGCCCTTTCAGCCTGTCGGAACAAGAACGATGAGTCAAGAACAATTATGTCGAATTTGTAATTTATAGCTTCATTCGTATGTATGTCGTATGCCTATTGTGTTGCAGCTGGGTTGTCAAGTCATGACATGATACTCTATACATACGTAAGATATATAAGCTCTACTATTTGAGCTGTATCACTTGAAAAATGACAGCCTTCGATTTGTACTGTTATGGAAGGACACTAGGCGGAGCAAGTCGTGGAGCTAGAGGGAATTTGTTCCGAGTATTCAATCGCTCATTTATCGTAGCTAACACCTTAAAGCATATCGTCAGCTGATACGACCTGTGTTCAAGCCATGTTGGGTATTGGAAGTAATTTCTGACAAGGCAAGGGATACTCACTATAACCAGTACTCATGAATTTTGTAATCAACCTTTGGATTGAATGAATTTCGTCTCTTGTGTATGGTGTGCTTCTAGTGTAAGTGATGAAGCAGAGATCATCGTTTCTTCTGTTTACAGTGATTTGTTGAGCTATGACAATCCCAAATGATTAGTACACAAGATCATTTGACATATCTACAAGTAATGCTAGGTTGCAATTTGGGTGATGAGAATGATCTTGTTAACACGATGATGAAACACGGCGTCAACTCGGCATGTTTTTGCACCTACTTGGTACTTGTGGCTCATTCTCCCTAAGATAGATGAGGAATTCTTCAGCCTTTTCAGCAGAATCGTGATTTCGCCATGAATAAATTTGAAATCTGAGAGTCTGTCATGTAATACTATTAGTCAAACGCTTAAAAGCAGTGAGGAAGGCGAGTTTACTCTATACGAGCAGTATGTTGAATAACAACTCACGGTAGGCTTTGGTGGCCGAAGGAACTTGGAAGTCTTCTGGCCCATGATGTGGTTTCTTATGCTTTGATTATTCCCTGATTGTTTATTGAATACACTAACGTTTACTGCAGAGAGATTATTTAATGATAAATTTTATTTACTTGTTCTCGAGATCCCAAACTGAGTGGAAAAGAATGCAAAAGTCAAAAACAATCTTCTTGTCGTGTTACAAGTGTAATGTAAACGACCATGTGATCTCATACTAGACTGTTTATACCATGGCTCATCACACTTTTGATGGTGAGAATGTGAATGTATTTGTGCTTTGACCTTTTTTCAAGGTGATTGATTAAATAGTACGACTTGTTCAAACTTGCAAAAGCTCAAAGGATGGACGAAACAAAAATACAGTCACCATCAAACCTTAAAATAATCATCAACGAATTTTCTGACTGTTTCTAATCATCTAACCATAATAAGGGCTAACAGGCATCATAGTCAAGTATCCTATTCATGCGGCATTGTCATTTTCACATATCATGCATATTTGAAACCGATTAAATACTAAGGTGATGTAAGGGGTGATTCGCGTCAGAAAATGGTGTCAGGAATATTCAGAAACAGTAACAAGGACGAGTAACTGTATATCGTCCGGCTTCGTAAGATAGATCAATTCTGTCGTATGGTGATTGATCAATGGCAGAAATCTACCGCTAGCAATTTGATCGCATATAATCAGTGGCTGTACATCAGTGCCGACATGTATGTCATGTATTTGACTCACTATATCCTGAACCTAAAAGCTGCTTCATCTCTTTACGAATATTCCTGACTTCTTCCATTTTGTAAGGTATAATCCTATAACAAGCAACGAAAGTTAAATCTTGAGTAAGATCAACTACAGAAACTTTATCGGCTATACGATTGCATAAGTCAGCTTTAGTGTTCGTATACCAAAATTTCACTTCACGTCGAAATTAGATACAAAGAGGAATTGAACTTACCTAGTTGAGCATCTTTCAGAGTGGTTAAGAACCCACCACATTTGGTAAAGGCATCATGACTTTGAAATGAATAAACTCGAAATTGGATAGCCTGATACATGAATTTCATCAGCTTAAATATGTAACATTTTTACCACTCAGAATCTTTAGGAGATTGAGTACATACATTGAGTGCGAGTTTCTTGGAATTTGAATTGCCCATTGAATAGTGATACTGTATTTGCTGTTTAGACGAGAGATTTCGTCGAATACGGAATACATTGGAAGGTAAGAAATTGATTTTATGCCTTGTTGTGTTCACCGTTGTGCTGTGTTGACCGTCTTGTATGTCCGTGATTACCTGCAACCATTATTTGATGGAAAAAAACAATCCAAGCTAGCAATCAAACGAAAGGAGGATTAAACATTTACCATCAGAAGAAAATTTTTCGATCAAACGATGCCGTCATGAACGTCCCTCACTGGTCGAGGCTTCAAATTGGACAAAATACCAATCCGTATAATGAGATTACCTTATGTATGCATATTGATTCTGTATGTAGAGGATCTTCGAGCTTCGTATATTACAATATCAATCTTCATATGGTATGTTCGCGGTAAACCCGATCTTACGATACACCAGATTACTCCTTATTGACGTTCTTTTTGCCCTTCTTGCCTTGAGGATTAGGTTGACCATTTCCTCCATCTACTGACTTACTCCCTTCTCCCTCTCCTTTTCCTCCATTACCTGATTCAGCTTTCTTTTCGGCTGAAGTGTCTTTCTTTTCCTTGTCTTTACCACCATCATTTTGCTCTCCTTTCTTATCTCCCTTTTGAGGTGTTTCATCTTTCTTGGCAGAGAAATCTTTCTTAGCAGGTTCGGTACCATCTTTATCTTTCTTTTCTTCCACAATGGTTACTTTCTTTTTTCCTCCTTCTTTACTTTCTTTCACCGCTGGAGTCGATTCAGACGGAGGTGCTTCTTTCGATTTAGGAGGTTGTTCAACTACGATCTTAGGAATTGTTGGAATTGCGGAAGAAGGCTTAGATACGGGAGCAATTGTAGGAGGTTTTCTGACTGAAGCGACTGTTGACGGTGATGATACCAGTGATGCTGGTGCGGTTGGCTTTCTAACTGAAGCTACGGATGGCGGAACCGATACGACAGAGGTCGGTGTAGGTGGTTTTCTAATTGAGGTCGCTGCAGTAGAAGGTAAGGAGACAACTACAGACGGTGTTGAAGGTTCAGCAGAAGATTTGATTTTTGATGAAGCTAAAGCAATCTTATCTGCAGCTTCTTTAGCAATCCTCAGATGTGGTCTAATTATGACTAAACCCCACCAATGATCTATAAACATTTGGATCATTCAGCAAATTTGTATGGCTCAGTTCGTGAATCTCCGTTCAACTGATGGAAGAGTTGTACTTACAAGGTGCGGATAACCCATCTAATGAACAATCTAAAAATTTGATTTGTTTAGATGACCATGGTTTTTCTTTCCTAAATTCGATTTCATGTGTTCCATTTGGTTTCAGCTCTACCAAAATTAAGCAATCACCAACTATGAAAGGCCAGCAGAATAGTCAGTTCTTTCCGGGAGATAGCTCATGATATGATATATCACAGAAGATATTGGTAACTCACCTTTCTCGAAAGCAGAATGACCTTGAATCCTCTCTTGTACTTCAACAGGTCTCCAATGACCTAATCCGTACACATCATAAAATCGCGACTAAAACACAAACTTAGTGATAAGCTAAATCATCACTCTCTCGTGACCTTGAAGTCAAGATAAGAGATCATGAATCCGACTTACGTATATTCGGAATTTACCGCCTGTAGGTGATTCCCATCTTACAGTAGAGAAGATGTGACCCATTTTTAATGCTTGGGTTGTAGAGCTGACACTTCCCACATGAAATGATTATAGCCAGTCATACTAAGAGGGAGATTCATACACAAGGACATTCTGATCATATCCTTGTATCTGAATGAAGAATGTAAGTAAACAAAAAGAATCAAAGATACAATAAAAACAAAAGGTCAAACAACGATTAGATCAAACGATATTGGCGCGATAACATCGTGTTTTCAACGTTAATTTTCAGGCACCATCATGCAAATTAACTTGCAATAGATTCATTGTGTACTTCGATTATAAGCGAGAGACAACGATTGAAGCATAGTGGTTCTTCCCTTTCCTCTTGACTACATGACTGATCTGAACGACAGAAAAGTGATACCCTCAGAGAGTGTTGCCCAGCTGCAACTACCAGGAAAGCTTATTGACAATTTGATGTAGTTTGATCGCCCTTCGGTGAAAGCCACAAAAACGATGTTTCATCACGTTTGATGTTGGTGTTGCTTCTGATTTTTTTTGAATACTGCATCGTATGCAATACATGCTGAAAAGATGTGTGTATATTTACTTAGAAGCCTGTCGCTTATACGTATTTCCATACATACATATATATATACATGTAGCATGATTAGCGATTTCATCTGTCATAGCGGTCGTCATCCAGCTTTAACATCCAAGAAACGCCTTCTACTGTATAAAGCATTTCATATCATTTCATACCATGACACATCACGTATGTACCAGCTCCCTGGTTGGCTTGTGTCTTTTATTCCAGTCAACTTAAGGTGTTTCTTTGATTTAGTTTCGTTCCTACCAATTCGATCCAACTGATCTCGAACATGTATTATCGAAATTATGGGATTTACTATTCAATGAATATAGCTTCAAAGGTGAGAAAGACTCCAACTCATACATTCTGCCATATAAAATTGTCATTCCACAAAAGTCTGTTATTTCATTATCTTACTATTGTTATCGCCATAGGGGATGTTTACTACACACATAAATGGGGAAAAGAACATCATATCACATTTATCAAATATGTAGAATTTAAGTTGACAGAGAAAGTAGAGATTGAGTATATCCTGAGTAAAAGTTTGGGCAAATATAGTTTGAAAGACAGTTATACCGGCTGGGATATCAAAGAGTCGATATAGCGAATTATCGTATCATGCGTTCCATATTTCAGATGATGCTGAACATGCATATGATAATGTATACTCAAAGATGTAAACGTTTACGATACTAGACTTCCATTATAGATAGACCCAATTTCATCTATACTTTTCTAGCTGGATGCGCTGTAAAGTCGTTCTACTTTGATGACATATGCATTTTTCTCTTAAATTTAGCCCATTTGCTTTGTTCTGGATCGACACGTTGACCAGTTTGATCTCTTACAGGGCACACTAAAACGAACGATATCAGCTAACATATCGCAATTTATAATGTCAAAAGTGTAGAAACTAGGAACTTACTTGATCCACCTAAATCCTTGGAAGCATTTTGAACAGACTCAAATAATTTATCAATTTGATTTGGTGTTAATTGATAATTACTTTTGACCACGATCAAAGAATCTGTATTAATATCTGCACCTAATTTTGCCGGTGCCATAGTGGCTGGATGGAAAGTTATAACCATTCTTGGACTTCCTAAAATGACCAGTATTCAAATGTTACAAGATCAGCAAAAGCATATTTGTCGATACTACACATATCGTAATACTCACTTGCATGTTTCTCGAAAGCTTGTCTAAATTCAGCTTCTTTACTATCTTTGATCAAATATAAGACGAATTGCTATAAAGGTGAGAGATAGTCAGCATGATCCAGCTTTCACAATACATCATAATTTCGTCTTTCCTGGCCACAGGAAGAAGGCAACTGAAAGTCAGATGAACTCACAAATTCTGCCATTTTGCTGCTGTGACTTTTTTCTTTCGACTTTCTGTAAATCTGAAGCTTGTTAGTCATATATCATACCTAGTTGAGTATGTTCAAGAGGTTAAAACCCATTTAACATGATTCAAAAAAGAACGTCTTTTATGTCGTGGGAAAATTCGGGATTCTTTCAGGATCTTTCGTTCAATTCGAACTCGATTGAAGTGAAGGTAGTAACAAAGGACGTTCAAAATACCAACGAGTCACAGACGTCATACGAAGAAAGGAAAAGGAAGTCAGTAGCGAAAATGATGTGTATACATAAACGATACCCGTTGATCCCTTAGCAAGGGACCTTTTGTCTACAATAGACAGGAGATATTGATAATTTGTAAGTCGATGAACCTTTTGCTCCATTCCCAGATAAAGTCCAAAAATTTACATTGTTCTGCATTACAACTGATAGATACCTTCCTTTCATACTATCTCTAAAATTTCCTTGATTACCAATCATCATCTGGAGGAGCCAATCCTTTAATCGGTACATCTTCCTCATCACTACTTTCATCCATTTTAGCTTTCTTGAACAGATCATCCATTTCTTTTCTTTTCTTCTCTTCTTCCGACATTACATTAGCCGCAGGAACAAATTTCTTGGTTGCAGCTGAATCATTTTTAGGTGCTTGTGATAATGAGATCATACCTTCTGGTCGAAGATCTATTTTGCTAGGTAAAGTATTCTCACCTTGTAACCATTCTGGTGCTGTTGTGACATATTTCTCTACGTCAATTGTGGGAACGTATATATCATCTTGGAAAAATTCAGGCTGGATGTTACCACAATCAATCAGTTTCTCATTTCTGATTATATAAAACAACTCACTTTATTTCTTGGTATAGTAAACGTTACTTCTTCCATGGTTTTAGCGGTCAATCTCAAACATTTTGCAATTTCTACTTTTCTAACATCTATCAACCTCTTAGGTAAAAATACTAGACCAACTTGAGGTTGACCAGCAGTATAACTAGGTAACTTGACAATTTTTTCTGTAGATCTGGAATTCAATTGAACTTCGAATGATTGAATTACTCTTTCACCTTTACCCCATATGTATAATATTGAAGTATCAGGATCATATACCGGGAACAAAACTGATGGCGATACATCTATAGTTATTGAACTGATTGTTTCAATTGTTCCAGATGAGATCTCATACGAATTAATTTTTCTTTGTGATCCTCTTGAAAATCCAACTGAGGCTAAATGCGTTTCATCAATCCATACAATTTGGAATGACCTTGGACTATCATGAGCTTTGCCTGTTATCTGATCTGATGGTTTACGTGGATCTAAAACAAGTATTTGGTTGTCTTTTGCAGCTATCGCTACTCTGTCCCCTTGAGGGGAGAAACTAAAATTGAAGACGCCCTTGTCTGAGACTTGCTCAACTTTAGTTTCTTCTCCTGCGGACAAGTCCCAGAATCTAATGTTCGAGGAACCGTGATCATTCGTAAGACCAACCAAGAGATCCTTTGCTGTAGGGTGGAAGGCGATTTGAGTGATTTTATCGATTCCTTTACCTTTTAAGACTTGATTTGGTTCAGGTCCAACACCTGTCATACCATCTTTAGGTACACTCCATATCCTTATTATACCATCTTCACCAGCCACCGCAACTCGATCTCCAGCTAATTCAACATCAAAATCAACTATCTCTACACCAGCAGATAAATAACCTTCTCCACCGATCGATAATCTACCTTTTTTAGATAAAGGATGTACATTCAATCTTCCACCTGTACCTTGTATTGGGAAAAATGCTAGATTAGCATTAGCTTTAAGTATTTTGGAATCTTGATGTAAAGATGATAAAGCTGGTAAAGAGTCATATGAGGGTATCAGAGGTGATTTTCCAGCCAAAAATTTACGTGACCAGTTAGGATTATATCGTTCTTGGGTTGGAGCCTGAGTGGTAGATCGTTGTGTTGAAGGTTCTGTAGATTCAGAAGGGGTAATAGCAGTCAAAAGCTTTGACGCTTGGGAAAGATTGGTGTTCGACGAAGGAGAAGCATCCGTAGAAACGATATTGGCAACGGGTGCGGGAGCAGGGGCTGAGATTGGGGTCGATGAAGCAGGAGCAGGAGCGGGGGGGAAAGGGGTGACTTCTACCTCTTTTTGTTTTTCAACTTTCATTGCTGCCAAATCCTTCTCAATTAATTTGATATCTTTTTCCGCAGCTAACTGTTCCACTTGTTTGAGCTGGATGTCACCTTTTGTATCTTCATTGAACTTCTCTTTTGCTTCTACCGGTGCAGAATTTTCGTTGCTATCTAATTGAGCAGTAGATTGAGGTTGAATAACATCTAAGACTTCTCTCTCAGGACCAAAGACCAATTTTAACCCTCTACCTTCCCAAGTAGTACCTTTATTCCAAATACCTTCTTTCCATAATTCGTATCCTGGCATATACCTTTCCACGAATTTCTTGACTTGTTCATCTGTCATTCCTTTTCCACCATTTTTCTCTTTCATATTATGCTCTTGTTGTAATCTCCATCTAAATACATAATCATATGATAAAGGTTCAATCTGTATGAATCCTTTGAAATTGGAATAGATACTTGAGGAAAATTCAGATAGATATTCGTTTAATGACTTTAATGATTGTAACGGATGTTTGACATAGAAAATGTCTGATGTTTTCAGAGATGCAGCTTTAGGTTTCGAATAAGATTCTTCAAGTTGTTTTTCACCTAAAGGTAAGAAGCCCATGGACCATCCTTCTAATATGAATACGTCTATAGGTCCAGCTATCTTAACAGTTTCGGATGATCGATCACCTTCTCCACCACAGAGACTTTTGTCGAAGATTGGTAAGTTAGCGAAATTATCCGGCGAGTCATTAATTCGTTTCACTTGTTCAAGAACAGAAACAGCAAGCTCTGTATCGTGCGTTCCTGGTGGACCTCGGCCAGATAATAAGGCGTTATCTGGATGTTGAGCTGCGATAGCTTTGAGCCCTTCATGTGTTTTGTACAGATCTATATTATAGTTGATCAGCGAGTAGCCCGAAGATTGTTAGCTCGAACAATCTCACCGTCAAGCGATAGGACAGCAGCTGTTAGCTCTTTTTTCTCCTTCAGATACCGTACAAAGCCGGAACAAAGCGTTGTTTTGCCTGAAATATTAATCTCAGCTTGATTCATCAACATACACCAGTATCGGTTGCGAAAGCTTACCACATCCTTGAGGTCCTTGTAATCCAACCATCAATGGTTCTGTACCTCCACCAGATCGATGTCGAGCAAACTCGATAGCTAGGTAGTCAGCTACAATCCGGGATTTATAGCTTGTTGATGAATATGTTTCTTCATTGTCCAGCTTGGGCACATTCGAGGTCTGTATTGGAATACTAGTATTTCCCTGGCTGTCTGCGGCTGAAGATTGAGTAGATGGGGACGGAGTGTCGTGTGCAGGCGATTGGTGCCCAAGTTCATATTTACCATCGATTTCAGGTGTATCCTGAGGTATATTTGCTTGAATGGTCGAGGTAGGAGGGTTGGGCGATGAAGAAATCTCAGGAATAGTGTCGCTGTGCTTCGAAGATGTTCTGCTGGAATTTCGCTGATACTCTTCTACCTTCCCTTCCCAGACGTGTCTTCTAGCTGGATCTAGGGTAATTAGCTGTGGAGCTTTATTTTCTCCTTTTAACCACTCTTCAGCTGTTTGTTCGGGAACTGTTCCGATGATATCAGGATACAAATCATCATGATAATCAATTAATTGTCTTCTTGGTATTTTGATACTTAGCGGTATTAAAGCATCACCATCTTTATCTATTATAGGTATAAGGATTTGGGCTATTTCAGCTTTCATTACATCTGATTTAGTTTGATGTTTTAAAGTTATTGAAGAAGTTGATAGTGGATAAGGTAATTGATGTATAGTTTCTTGATATCCCAATGAAGTTCCTGGTGATATTTCCAACTGCCTTAAAGTCATATCACCTTTACCAATTAGATAAATTAATTTCCTTTCATTATCAATTAAAGGTATTAATATACCTTGTGAAGTATCTAAATTTTCATTAAATATAGTTTCTATCGTTGTGTTTGAACTTGTATTTGAAATTTGATATAAAGAGAATTGTCTATTTCTGGATTTCGAAAATGATGTTAAGAAAATTTGATTATTTCCTAACCAAACTAATTTACATGGTTTTAAAGGTTGTACATTTGAAAATGTTAAATTTTTAGTCGTAATTGGATCTTTAGATTTTCTAGGTTCATATATGGATAAATTACCTGATTTACCTACAACCCCAATCTTTCTACCATCGTTTGACCATCCAAACGACCATATGCCTTTGGGTTCTTTAATGTTCAAAGTGATACTTGCTGAATCGATTGAAGGTGATATATCGTATATTGAAAGTGGATGAGAAATGCTTGATACCAAAACTATGTTAGGTGTTGTGGGATGCAAGAGTACGTGGGTTATCGGTGATGAAGATGCTGGTGGTATTGTTTGACGTAATGTAAGTGAAGATGATGTCGTCGGTGATTCTGGTAAAGAGTATACTGATATCTATAGCGCATAATTAGAATATTCATGATAACAATCACATCAGTTGAGGAAGAGATAAAGTGAAGCTCACACTTCCATCAAGATTACCAATAATTAGGGTATTATCTTCCAGTCTACTTAAATCCCAATCACCTACACCACCACCTTGACCAACTCTTTCAATTCCTGCTTTACTATCAATTCTATAACCTCTATAACTTAAATCACCATGAGGTGTTACCGTTACCAACCATTCTCTATTACTTTTAATTTCGGAACTAAAAGTCGTTAGCAAGCTACTTGACGAAGCGTTTTGTGCGATTGAGAATGGAGGTAGATGACCACGATAGAACTCTTCTCTTGGTCCAATTTGAGTTAAGGAATTTCGGTATTTGGATGCGCCAAACCTTGGTGGTGCCATTGTGGTAGTGAACCTCAAGCTTGTAATCAAAACGGTACTTCGCTTGAGTATGGTTTGAGTCGAGTTTGTAGCTTTGGATATGAAAGTATACGATGATATTATCATGAACACCGACTACTCAAACATGATGATTTATTGTAATAGACTAGATAGATCCATGCTAATGTTTGGTTTGCTTTGACTCACTGCAGTGACGTACTAGTAAACTGATGTAGTTTCGGAATAATCACGTAAGGTATTTCACGCGTACTCCCCTACTAGGACAAAAGATAAGATACATTCACGATTGGATAACTTGTAATTCATTGCAATTGTATGGTCTATGAGTGTCTGGACGACAAGTGATCGAGCCAATTAGCTGTGAATTGTGTGCAGAGTCCTTGGATATATCGGGCAGACGAGCTTTATTGTGTGCGATACAAGCAAAAGTACCCTTTTTGAACAAACATTTTTCCTCAAATCATCATTGAATCGACCCACGAACTCATGCTTTATTTTAGGTTAAGTAGGTCAAAGGCATGCACGAGATTCTAACCAACATAGTGTCCTCAATAAATAGCTTCTCATCTACGGTCATAAAACTCATAAAACGCCGCATCCCGTCCGTTCTGCAAAGCTAAAATGAGTGCCGCTTGGTCAGTACCAAGGTCGGGGACGACTTGGGAATCCCAAGTACTGTAGTTTTTTGAGCCTTTTGTTTCGCTCCTGGGTAATAGGAAGCCATGTCATGCATATGGATTCTGCTAGCCCTTTTATTTCTATATCATGTTCTGAATTTTACAGAAGTCCTATCTGTTATAACGTTCTCTTTAGATTTCGCGACAAGCCGCTATAATTCTTTATTTCTTGTAGTTAAGGGTTGGAGTAGCTTGGTTTACAGGAAGAACGACTAAAATAGAGCTACATCAGCAGTTGGGTCATGAATACCATATCACATTACCACTTACACAACTGGGCAATATTGACATGAGGAGGTCTTGAAGCAGTCCAAACGATCTCTTCGGCGATATCTTCAGCAACCACTATACGGGTCAAGGTTTCAGGTCAGTTTTTTCAATACAGTGCCTCGAATATCGCTCCATAGGGACGAAGGGTCTAGGCAAAAAGAAAGAGGAAATGAACTTACATGGTTGTAAGCCTTTATAGACAGCATCTGCTTTTGCTTTATCGCCTCTAAATCTTACAACAGAAAATTCAGTTTCAACCATACCGGGTTGAATTTCAATTACTCTAATTGGTGTATTGACTAATTCTCTCAACAATGATCCATTAAATGCTGATAATGCATGTTTTGTTGCACAATAGATCGCTCCTCCAGCATAAGGTTCTCTACCAGCGATAGAACCGAGGTTGATAATTGTCTATAAAACCAATAATCAGAATTGATTAGTGTCACACAGCGACGAATTGAAGACGATGTGTTCAACTTACACCTGCTTGCTTAGCTTTGAACTGTTTAACGAAGATTTGAGTAAGGTGAATAAGACCGAGTACTGATAGAGATTCATCAGGAATGCTTAGGTTACTCGTTTTCTATATATGCGGTTTTGAAGGTATTGACTCACCATTGGTATCGAACATTTGGGTGATATCGGCATCGGCTGGATTTTATGAAATTGTCAGATCAATCCCGTTTAGGACTACAATAGCAAGAGGAGCTCACCGATATCTAAACAGAATGATAGTCAGCTTATAGCCCTGAAGCAGCGTATCCAGAAAAAGAATAAACATACCTCCAACTTGTTCAGTACCTTTAACCATACCAGCGTTATTTACTAAGCTATATTCATCATATAATTATAAGCAATTAGTGGGACTCGAAAAGAAAGTATACCGTACTCGGTGTTTTAAACTTACATATCAATATCTAAACCAGCATTTTTGATTTTTTCAGGTAAAGCATCCAAATCACTGAATTTTGTAACATCAGCTTCAATAGTTAAAATCTTTCCATCTTTATTAAATTGTTTATATGCTTCTTCAGCTTTTTCTTTTGTTGCTTTCAAGTTTTCAGCTCTTCTAGCTAATAAGACTAAATTTGCACCTGTTTTAGCAAATAATACTGATGTTGCTGCACCTATTCCTGCTGATGCTCCTGTTATTAAAACTGGACAAAAAAAACAACAACATTAACAAACGATATTAGTTGATTTAGCCGAGTTTTTCTTTTATTATGTGGAAGATCTCCAAGATTATATATCTGTTGTATATGATCAAAGGTTGACATACCAGTTTTTCCTGCTAGTCTACTCGAGGTGGACCAATAATAAAGTTAAAAACAATCATGAGCTTCTAGCTAATAACGATAAACGGTTAAAAAAACAAAACCCACCTATCAGTGTTAAATACAGACATCTTTCTAATTTGCTTATATACAATAGTTTTTTGTGTTGAAGTTGATAATGCTAATAGATGATTTCCAGATTTTTTGATTAAATTGAACAACATGAGAAGATAAACTAAATCATAAAAATAAAAAGTATACAACTGTTTTGTAAGAATGATTACAGGAAGCAGGTTCTCTTTGGCTATATTGAATAAATGCAAATGATGTGATTTATCTAAAGTAATCGCCTATTTACAGAATCATCAATGGTTGTACAGAGTGGGTCTATTCGGGATCGGATCTACGGAGCAAGTCAACCGGTATACAGATAATACATATCGCTGGAAATAAGGAAATAACCCTGAATGTTACCGACGACGTGATCAGACGTGATAAGGTAACAAACAGCTTAAACGACGCTTATCACGTAAACACAAGATAGTTGATATGCTGAAGATAGCGAAGAGGAAATACCTAGGCATCGCAGCTAGCGCTCAAACATGAGGAGCTTTGGTAAAGTGCCATTCCGAAGATATCCCTTGTCTAACGAATGAAGTCAAGCTACGAGGCATTAGAGGCAGATTTGCATTGCAAAAGCTTTTGATTAGCTTAGAGGATAAATCGAGGATAATCCATCATATACATGTGATATAGCATCTACAATTGATGAATGGAAATAGAAATGATCCGAGTATTATCTACCTTGTGGTGTACCACCCCTACTGACTCTCTCTTCAACTTTCTGTCTGACATTACCCCATAATCTACCTGCACCATCTCTTATACCACCCGCAACGCCAGCAACAGCATCCATTTTAGGTAATTCAAATTGCGCATTTGCACCTGCTTCTTGATTTGTTCTATATAATCCTGATCCAGCTGCACCACCTACAGATAATTCATATCCACCCGCACGTATATTGATACCACTTGGCGCATTTGATGAAGGTATTGGAGTGGCTGTAGATGTTGATGATGCTGAAAGTAACGAAGATGACGGTTGTTGTCCTGCAGGTGGAGCATTTATACTATCTGGGAAATGAGCTGCACAAGATTCTACCATATCCAAAAAACTCGTTGAATTATGTACCATGCTTCCTCCTAAGAGTATTCGTGTACCGCCAGATCCACCAGCAGCATCAGTTGCTAATTTTTGATTTAATAAAGCAACTGCACGACCTTCCTCATATGTAGTCCCACCAATCATGAAAATAATGATATCTTGAGGTCTTTGAGCTCTAGCAGATTCATCTCCTTCAACGAATGGATAACTTTGTTCTTTTAATCTATTTTTCAACAACAAATCTAAAGTTTGTGATAAATGAGGTTCATGTCTTGTATAAACATTTTCAACACCTTTTAAACCTTGTTTTAAAACAGATTTACCCCTTGAAAAGAAATTTTCGTTCATAAACAAATCATCTTGACGTATATCTGCACCAGCAAAATTTAACATTACATAAACTAATCTTGCTCTTTCTGCTGGAACTCCATTAGATATTAAGTTATCTATGACTTGTGATATTTGATTTCCAATCAGTTTTTGGTATCTTAACGCATATAGTATAGCTAACCTCAATTTATTCGTTGGTCGTATTTTGGGCGATGAGATGAAAGTTTGAACAGACTACGCAGAAGTGATGATCAGCTATCCCTCTTTCGATATTTCAGAACGGTCTTCAGAGCCGTCAACTCACCTTTAAATCGCTCGCATGACTTTCAACACTAGCCAAACTTTGTTCTACTTCACTAATTTCCAACAAGCCGTCTCTTTCTACTATCTTACTTAATTCACCCACCAGTGTAACGTGTTTAGTTACATTTCCACTCAATCTTTTGAATTCTGGATACTCTTCTATAAATTTTTTCATATCCGCTACAGTCTCAATTCTATTTGCAGATGACGATCCACCAGATCCAGGATTGATAGTTGAATTTTTCTGTTGATACTCCGTCACATAGCTTGATATTGATGCTCCTAAATCACCGAAATTGGCGAATAATTGTTGTGAGAAGAATGGATCAGACGATGTTGATAATACCAAGTCCTGATTGTTGCGAACCACTAGCTTGTAAGCTCCAATATGCGTTCATTGGATAGATTTTGATTGTATTATATATGACACTTACCCTCAATTCAACCTTTTCTTCTCCATCTATCCTCACTCGACCATTATTGATACCCAATAACTCATGTACCATAGCTTGATATGTCCATTGTGACAATAGTGGAGTAACAGGATCGTTCCTTCGATCTGATATTCGAGACAAGTCAGTCAAGGATCGTACATGCCAATATCTTTATGTTCTAATATCTCACCTAAAATCAGTAACAGAGGTTGTGCACCTTGAGTACCTCTAAAATCGAACAATTCTCTATATGGTGGATTCGTTATAGCAGCTTGAACTTCCATTGATAGTTTCTTGCCTGCTGATGACATCCTTTCATATCTTATTACCGGACGTTTCTTCAATGACAGTAATACTGCTAATATCGCTTTTAAATGAGAATTTAGAGTAGGAGGCGGTAAATACATGGGTGAAGGTAGGAATATCGGTGGCTGGTGGTATCATACAAGGTTGTTTAGCTCATCACTACAAGCTATTCTTTCGTAGGACAGCAGGTCGAGAGACCGATCGACTGACAAAACTTACATTGGAAGGTCCATCACCACCTTCACTCAAAGCAGCTTGAGTTAAACTGAAATGCGATGGATATTGAGCTAAATAATCTGCAAAGTATTCCTAAAACCGTACCATATCACTTTCATGAGCATCTTACTATTTTATAGACAGCAGTAATTGAGAAGAAGTAGCTTACTTGAACTTCTTTGACTACCTCGAATTCATCTACTGAAGCCATTTCCTCAATTTGGTTTTTAGTTATTGTATTTGAGAAATCTATTAGTTGATCATACCACAACGATATCAGTAAGCATCGTCCATACAAATGGTATAAGACCCTATGTCGAGCTCACATAACCAGTATCCACCATATCTAGGTTTCGAAAGTTCTGCTTTGACCGCATCTATACTTGATTGATTGGGTGACAAGAATGCTATACAAGATAGATGATTCAAAGGTTCTCGATTTATGCTATTATAATGGTTTATCAGAATCATGCCCCGATCAAACCAAAGCAAGAGGATATAACAGTGCAGCATATACACTCACTTGTCTATCCTGTCCGTCAAATAAACCTCGTGGGCCAATAGTTCAGATTGGGTCGTCACCATCGATATTATCGGTGTCTAGGGATGAAATGGACATAATTGTCATCAGTGTTAGCGAAGCTCTCACCGAGATCCCGTCAAAACAATATAGACATGACAGCGAAGCGACGACTGAATATGTTGTATTGTGATGAAAAAGAGCATACAGTATGGGCATCCAGCAATAAAACCTTCATTCCAGGTACCTCCGTTATCATCTTCGTCACATACGTTTGAACAGCTTTGAGGACATCCATCTTGGCGATATGTAGCAGTGCCTTCCTACTTTCTGCTAAAAAGTTCGTAAAGGGGGCTCTATCGTAAGGATGCGACGTCTTGCGAGTGGTAAAACCAAGGTGTAAGAAGCAAGCATTCAATATGTTAATAATAAATGGGGAACGTCCAATATATCCTGGCTATTGTTGTTCTTCACATATGAACTGGTCATCTCAGGTCCGTATTCAAGAGGGACCCCACTCTCCTCCACTCGGTACAAACATACGTAAACGTGGCAGCTTTAATCGCTTGCAAGTTTGAACGTTATCTGCTTAATGTTTCGCTCAATGGATAGCGAAAGAAAGCGATCAGGAGCTGCAAATTGCGACGGTCATAGTAGTGTACAAGAAGACGAGGTAACAGCATTATTTCGTGCATATCATTTATGATAATTTTGCTATAACATTTATTTTTGCTTCTCCTCTCTACATATCATATCATCATCTCATTCTTCTTATACGTTATTTTCCTTGAGAAGAAATTTAAGCAGTACCTGAAGCGGTGATGACAACCTTGGCTTTTGGTTCTATTTATGATGAAATAGTTGTGAGCTGAAGACCTCCTCTCAAGGACACAGCGCTACTTACTACCTGAGTCTGAACCGTAAGTTTCGATTTTCTTGACGAGATCTTGACCTGAGGTAACTTCACCGAAGACGGTGTGTTTACCATCTAACCATGAAGTAACAACGGTGGTGATGAAGAATTGGGAACCGTTGGTGTTTGGACCAGCGTTAGCCATTGAGAGGAGGAAAGGTCTGTCGTGTCTGAGTTTGAAGTTTTCATCGGCGAATTTGTTTCCGTAGATGGACTGAAAGGATCGATTGTGTAAGCTGTGTATCCCAAAGGGTGACGAATCGGAAGCAAACTCACTTTACCACCGGTACCGTTATGGTCTTTTCAATATGGAAGTCAGTATATACTACCTAGGCGATTGTATGATTTTCTTCAACTTACTGGTGAACTGCGATAGAGAAGCAAAATCAGCTTGAGTACAGAGAAGGAGCTAATTGTTAATTGAACAAATCACTCACATCACCACCTTGTAACATGAATTGTGGAATAACTCTGTGGAAACCTGATCCGGCGTAACCGAAACCTTTTTCACCGGTACAGAGAGCTCTGAAGTTGGCGGCGGTCTTTGGGACAACGTCGTCAAAGAGTTTAAAGGTAATTCGGCCGGCAGGGGCGTCTAAGTGAGATTAGAGCGTGGTCAATATCATTGAAGGACATACGATCGAGGATTCGCTAAAGGCAGGGAAGGGAAGGGTAGATGGAAAGAAGGAAGGAGAATTAAATGGGTCGAAAGGAAGGCCTAATTCATATTTAATGATTCAGATTAGGTTATAACTCACTGTTGATAGCGATATCGAAGTAGACTTGACTATTTACATGATTGTATACATATCAGCGAGAGTCTCCAGCTTGGGCCACATGAGATTCAAACAGATAAACTCACGACATTGTGCTGGCAGTAGAAACAAATCGTTTGGCGAATGACATTTTTGATTGAAAACGTGCAAGATCGAGAGTCGGTTAAAACACAAGAGAAGAGAGAGGACAGCAGCAAGATAAAAGATCTGGTAAGTATGAGCCTGCAGAGCTGTAGACAGAGTATAAGGTTCTGATGAACTCACAATACTTTTTTTTTGGGTGTTGTGATGGGTTAGATGGAAAAGAGATTGAAAGTAACGATGATGAGTATGGTTTATATGGTTTGTGCTGTGGGGATTGCAAGGTATGAGGTATGAGATGCGCCGTAGTGGTGGTGGCCTTACTCCACTTTTACGTCTATCTTTGATCATCGCGTCACCATTACATTCCATCTCATTCTAGACTCTGTCCTATACAGTATAGTACGTCGGTGTTATCGGGACTTTTCCCACGTGGAATGTGGCAGCTAGTTACAACTGTTCGGTAAAATCAGAATATTGTTAGGAAATGGACATCTAATTGGACTCCATGAAACAACTCAAGACGCGCCGCGTGCCTTGATTTTATGTTATCGATTATCTCAAGTTACAGAATTATAACCTTACATGTATCAAGAGAACATCAAGAAAGAAGAAAGTCATCCACCTGCGGTATGGGAATCCTTATCAAGTGTGGAAAGAAGCAGACACTCTCAATTAATACTCTCAAACAAAGCCTCAATTCCTTCAGCAAGATATTAGGAATTCTATCCTTGCTTGAAGACCAATGTACAGCTCGGGAGCTTGAGCGGTGAACAGGACGGCTTGGCGTGATCAATAATGGAAGAAATCGTTATTCCAAGTAAGTATCACTGCGATTTATGATTGTGATTGATTCGCTACCTCAATTTGCTGTGATCGAAAGAAGTACTTACCCATTGAATATTTAGACCTCGAAGACGACGACGATGATTTCCAATTACCTTTGACGAAACCTTCGTTTGGAGCCAATTCTTCCGCATCTTCATTAGTAGATCAAGATCCTTATTCTCATCGTTCAAATGGCACTGGTGAACCTTCTTTTTCAACCAGAACCCATACAACACCTACAAAACCGATATTACCGCAAGCATCAGCGAGTTTCTCTGTTGGCGTACCTACACCCAATACAAAAGCTCATGGATTTGGTCAATCCTCAAGCTCAACTTCCAATAATGATGATAGATCAAAATTAGGTAAATTCAGTAATGGATCTTCCTCTTCTCTAGTTACAGCAGGCACTTCAATAAGTTCATCTTCAGGATTCTTACAAGCCAGAAAAGGCTCTTTAGCTTCATTGAAAAACGCTTTTAAATCTGCATCTTCATCTTCAAATAGTCATGCTATACCACCTGTACCAGCATTAGATTCAAAAGCATACAGTAACCATAGTAATAACAGTACACCTGGATATCCAGCTTTGAAAAATCCTTTTTCGAGATTTGATTCACCTATATCACCTAAAAATGCTACTTTTAAAACCCCAACCTCATCTTCAAGGAAAAATCCTTCCACTTCTTCACCTGCTCAAGGGTCATCTTCCATGGGTATGGGTATGGGAATAGGATATAATCATACATCAGATAATCATGGTGGTAGAAAATATTCCATAGCTTCTTCACACAGATCTCAAGGTGGTAGATCGATAAATTCTCAAGGCTCCTCAAGTTTCAAAGCTGAAGATCATCCAATGCCTGCTTTACCACCTATACCAAATCGTCAAACTCCATCAAGAATGAATAGAATGGGTAGTGATGCTAGTATATTCGGATTTACTTCAAATTCAAGAAGAAATGGTAGTTTAGGTGGTCATGAAGACGAAATAAGTTTCGGTAAAACTCCAGGTGAAGAAGCTTTGAAAGTTGTTTTTATAGATTTTAGAGAAGCTGCAAATCAGAAAGTTGCTAGGATATGTGCTAGACCTCTTGTGAGTGACTATTTGATTATGTGTACTTGACCACAACTGACGTTAAGTGCGCGAACAGAACTCCCAACCGTCTCTTGCGTCTTGTCTCGATTCAGGTGTAGACCCGAATTTTGATTCTCACATCAATTCATTAGCGCATTGCGGTACGCGGCATGCGAGACGAGTATTTGATCTACTCATGAACTGGTGTAGAGATTATACAGGAAATATTGGTGCATCTGAAGTACGAGCACATCTGGATCGATCGTTAGGTTCACAGATGAGAGTAGAAGATGCAGCTGCAATATTACAATCTAGGAAATCGTCCGCTGCAAGATTCATAATGAACAGATCTTTGATTGAACTGCTCAAGATAATACCTAAAGATTCTTTAGATGCGGAACTAGGAATGACTTTGGAACAAAATGCATTCAACGCATACAAATCAGAGAAATTAGAAGAAATTATACAATTTCCACATAGAAAAGCAGTTTCACAATTACAAATTGAATTATTAGGACAATCATCAAAAACAAGATTTCTAACTGTCAGCGATAGGTTTATAAGGGAATTATCGAAATATAGCTCCAATAACAATCAACCTACAAGGGAAATCGAAAGTAAAATAGAACATTTATTGAGAGGTATGAAATACTTGAAATTAAGAGTTTATCCTGAAGATGAATTAGAAATGTCATCAGAATTCATCACTTCCCTAGCATCTTTTTTCGCCAATTCTCATGGTCAAACATTAAAAATCGCTTATGCAGAAACTTTTACAAGTTTATTACATCCTGTGATTGAAACTGCTACTGCAGAAGTCAATCATCCAATGTGGTCAAAAGCAATTGCAATGATTCTTGAAAGAGCTTTAGTAATGGCTCAAAAAGCACGATATTGGTCTTCAGCTTTCCCTCTAGTAATCACTGCTTTAGGGGTTTCTCCAAGAGAAGTCTTCATGCAACAATGGCAATCTTGCATAGATGCTATACTGGCCAAATTTAAAGTAAGCTTGTCACAATTGCTTACATAGTGCTAACAGCTAACTGCTATCATTCGAGCAGGACCGTAATCTGCGTCCAGTTGCTATGGGCGCATTTGTACGACTACTGTGGATTTACCTAAATCGATGTTCGGAATCCTCAACTTCTACGAGAAAACGACTAGATCCACTTATACGCACATTTTTCAGCTCAAATGGTCCGCTCTACCCACCTGAAATATCGATAGACCCGTTCATAGCTATCATACATTATATTTCAACTAGACATCTGGATTACGGGGAAGAATTCGTCTCAGAATATCTTAAAAGTAAAAGTGCGGATGGGATGGCTGATAGGTCAACAGCATTTGTGCGAGCCATCAACTGCACTTTGCGCAATGCCGAGTTAGAGAAATCAGCTTCCTGGCCAACAGATTCGGATTTCACGAAATTCGATTTCGAGGGCTTTGAAGCATGTGGGGATACTTTGCCATTCGATACGGAATCAAAGCCTGAAGTACACGATTTACTAAAACGCTGTGGCCCCGCTTTCATTGATTTACTCTTTCAGTGCGATAACAATCTGAAACATCTATTGCTCTCAGCCGACTCTATCACCCTTTCTAGTCACGCTTCAAGTCAATCAATGGACAATGTTACCGAAAATATAACTGTCAAGCACGGAGATGTCTACGTCACCTATCCTGTGCGATATGCACCTTCCCTCCAATTGATGTCCGCATTGCTGGAATCATTTCCTCGATGTATGCCGAATGATGTTAATTTTTCTCAAATTGTCAACATTTTATGTCGAGCTACATTTTCTGCTGATCCAATTGTCTGTACAACCGCTGGAGATACACTTCGAAGAATCAGTCAAGATCCTGAAAGGTGCTCGACCGTTGTCAGCACATTCCGAGAATTCATCTTTGAGACGCGACACGTATTTAGAGATACTTTTATCGGAGCAAGATTGTTAGAAAGTCAATTTGAAAGGATTATTCAGCTCTGGCTTGATCTGCTGCAGTCCTATGTCGCTCATCAAAGGCTGGCGGAAGCACAAGCAATTGATGATAATCATGAAACAAGGGCACCACCAATCGAGCCTTCTCAGATTAGCAAGATAGAAGGATGTGCTTTATTCTTGTTATGTTCAACTTCTTTACCGATACGGAAATTAGCAAATAAAGTTTTGATTGCTGCTTCGAATTTTCAAGGTCAACAACGTCGACCATCGGCCGCTTTTCGATATAGTCGAATAGTCCCCGATAAAGTCGCTTTGACTCGAGTACTACAAATATTTGAATATACTGTCGAGGAATCGGATCTTGCTTCAATGAGAGGTTTACCGTGGATGACATCAAGTGATAAACATCGAATAGATTTACTCGCTGCTAAAGATAAAAGTAAATTACTTCAACGCATAGCAGAAAGTGATCATCCGAAAGATGGGTTATTATGGTTATCGGTCTTACCTTTCTTCGTAAGGAAATTGATGGAACAACTGTCTGGACCAGCAGCCGATCTTCGTCAAGTTGTCGGTCAACTAGTACTGAGACTTCAAGCTCATGTAGCTTTGATAGCTGGATCAGGTGCTTCAAGAGGTACACCAGCAAGAGGATCGATCAATACACGATCTTCATCAGATACAGCTATTTTAGCTGATCATTGGAGAGCCTATTTGTCGGTTTTATGTGTGACGATGTCATCGCAAGGTCCAGCTCCACCCACACCGCCTGTTCAAAGAACAAAAGACGTAGTCATACTAAATCAAGAAATGATCAATACTCCTGGGTTATTCACGTATCTCACTTCACTTCTAGGCTGGGAAGATCCTAGATTCAAAGATGCAGCTGTCTACGCTATGGGTTCAATCAATCAAGATCTTCTTAGACCACTCTCAGAGATATTACTCTCTGTGGTTAGGAGATTAGCAGATGGAACTAAAATTGGAGGAACGACAACTCGGTCAGATGGCACATCCACTACATCAAGAAGAACACCTTTAACTTCGAATGGACCTATATGGACATCTGTCGCACACGTATTCAGATTAATTTCGCCATTAATATTGGATTTCAACATAAAATCACAATTAGGATTATCAAATTTATCATCAATGATTGGATTTATTAAAGTGACATATACATTACTATCTGATCCCAAAATTAAAGAAGATTTTGAATTGCAATCTTTAAGAAGATCATTCTGTATTACTGTAGAGAATTTAACAAATTCCTTAAATAAATTGACTGATTCTTCAGATAGATTCTTAGGGGAAGATTTTAGAGGTTCAATCTTCAAGTTATGTTTCGAATGGTGTCATATTGGTAGAAGACCTGATGTAGCAAAAGCTCGAGAATCTCATACTCTGCAAGCTGCTTCACAATCTTATAAAGGTGATAGGGATAGAGCTCAATATTTAGACGATTTACAAGCTAAAACTAAACTTTTGTCTGCCGCTGCCGCTGAAGCTATGGCTGGTTTATGTGTAAGTTGAGTTTTCTTCGCATATGTATGATTAGATAGAAAAGCTGATATTGAGAGTTGCATATGTCTGTTTTAGCAAGGAAAACTGATCTCAGCGAATGAAGCTTCTCCAGCTCAACAAGCTTCAAACCATATCGTCGAACCCTTGACTGTGTTAAGGTGGATAAGAGGAATGTTCTCATCATCGTCTACTGGCCATCATGAAACTGGAAGGTGAGTTGGAAAGGCGACTTTTAGTTGATTTAGCTGACTTTCCCATTTTAGGCGAGCCTTGTTTGCGCTTATAAAATACAATTGGGATTGCGATCGATTACTTGATGAAGTTTTACATCAATCGTTTGGCGAAGGCGAACAATTCTCCCTCGAGTCCTCCTTCTTTGGTGTAGTAGCCGATGTCCTTTCAGAAGGCTTGCACACCTTGCCTATTGAGCAAGTCGCTTGTTTGGCATTATCAAAACTTGGACATCCAGTTTCAGCCATTAGACAAAGGGCTTTTCAACTTACAGAATCCCTTTATCTCGATCCCTCTCGCAAACTTCACTCAACAGCTCTGTTTCCCGCTATCGGTAGTTCATCACCTAATATCTATCGAAACGCTCAAAGAGATATGTCCTCTCAATTGGCTGCAATGTATGCCGATCATGCTTTCGAATTTTTAGCAGAATGCACAACTCGTCTGAGTCAACTGGAAGCTCCTCGTAGACAAGCTACTTTATCGATCTTACGACCTTGGGTAGAATACCTAGACTTGGCTTCCGATACCTCGGAACTATCACCTGAAGATGCGACTGCGGAGAATCAAGCCTTACAAAATCTGGTTTACCTATCGATAAGGTTTAGCGATGATCATTTAGAGGAAATAAAATCGATTTTAGTGGCCTTCGCTGATGCAGGTTTTTCACATCAACCATCACATCCACAAACGCAAGAGCACAATACCAATACAACAGCCTTGATGAAATTCTTGTTTGAGCAAGGTGGTAAAAGGAAATCGCCAGAATTCGTTTATCACGCTCAGCGAATAATGGCTTGTTTAGCTCAGTCGAAAGCTGGAGATACGATCTTCGAAGAAATTTGCAACTTTGTGGAACCAAGCGCTATGGCTGCTTTACCTGAAGCAGATATACCTCAAAGCCCTTCTTCTTCTTTGGTCAATCTAGACTCGCTTATGAATGTGCCATCATCAAGATCCCAAACGTTCTTTACAGGCCAATTAGCCTTCATCTTTGCTGGTGAACTTCTACCTCATCGCCTGAACGATATCGAGCTTGGTAAACGATTACCTTCACTGCTTCATGCGGCATTGATACACGCCGATCACACCTCTCCAGCTCTTCGAGATCAAGCTCAATCAGTGTTATTCCAAGCTCTTCGATCCTGGATATGCGATCTATCGAATGTTCCCGCAAGTGACGCAGCTGCTATCTGGTTATCAACGGAAAATAAACTTACTTCTCTCGCTCGAACATCTTCAACAGCATTTTGGAAGGTGGATGATATTGGTTCACCTGAATCTACGTTCTTGGCTCCACCAAAGATGACCAATCTGATCATGAAGATTTTAGGTATACTTTTACCTTTACAACCTAGAATTAGACAACAGTGGGGTGAATTGGCGTTGACTTGGGCGACATCTTGTCCTATTCGACATTTGGCTTGTAGATCTTTTCAAGTTTTCCGAATTTTATCACCAAGAGTTAACCCTAGAATGGTTTCTGATATATTAGCAAGACTAAGTAGTACAATAGCTTCACCTTCACCTGAAATTCAAGCTTTCAACCAAGAAGTACTTAGAACTTTTGCTGCTATAGTTCAAAATCTCTCAATGTCTGAAGCATTCTCATACCCTCAAATATTCTGGTGTAGTGTCGCTTGTCTTACCACTCCATTCGAAAATGAATTTACAGAAGTTATCGAATTGTTATCTCATGTTTTGGATAAAACGAATTTATCTGATCCATCAGTAGTAGCTCATTTAGGATCATTCAGACCACCAGAATGGGTTGGACCTGCACCATATTTACAATCTTTACTGTTAGTTGGATTGAGATCATCAAAAACGGCATTCTTAACTTTTGATTTGATCAGAAGATTAACTTCAGCATCTCAAGATGAATTAATTGATTCTACAAATGATAGATTGTTACATGGATTCATAGCTGCTTTACCGTGGATGTTACATTCATTAGACGTTGGTGAACCAAATGAAGAATTAGCTTCCATGGCATTAGATTTAGCTTCTATAGCAGATTCACAAGATAATCCATCTTTTTCAAGGTTATTGACTTCTTTTGCTCATGTTAGATTTAGAGCGAAAGATGATTTTATTAGACAAGCTGTTTCTTTATTAAGAGATTATATCGCCACGCATGCTTTGGATATCGTTACTCTATTACTTGGTTTTATTCTTAATACGCATGATTGGATGAGAGAAAAATCAATGTCAATCCTAAAGTTGATCTTACAATCTTCACCTGAAGCTAGAATACCAATTCAACAATATGGTTCAGAATTACTATTACCTCTATTAAGATTACTTTCAACTAAACATTCTTCACAAGCTCTAGATGTTTTGGATATTCCATCTACATCAACATCTCTTGATTATGAAGATAATATCGCATCGAAAGAAGAGATATTTGGACCAATTACAGAAGATACCGGATGGTCAATAGCAAAATCAAAAGAATTATCATCATTAACTAAAGAAAATATACATGCTGTATTTAATACATGTGCAATTGAAACTAGAGCTGCTTCTGCACATTTCTCCGTTGTTCAATTTACAGATCTATCGTTCTTGAAAGATAATAACTTTGGTTTAGATAATGGTAATAATAACAATAATAATAATAGAAATGCTTCAGGAATTGGATTGAATCATAATCACAATGGATTTAATGGTTTACGAAATAATCAATCTCAAACATCTTTCGATTTACCTTCTCCACCTTTATATTCTATGCCTAATTTATCATCTAATAACCATCATCATAGTAAAAATAGTATTAGTATTGGTATTGGTGGAGATAATATTGATAATTCATCAATAGGTGATTTAGTTGGTGAATTACATTCTTTAGGTCAATTTTTCGATGATACATTACCTTCAACTTTAGAAGAAGAACAAGAAGATCAAAATTCACCAGATATAGCATTTGGAAATAGACCATCTTTGAACGGTAGTAGAAGAGGAAGTGATTCAAAACAAAGTCTAAATGGGTTTCCCTCTGGACATAGACAATCTGGAAGTGATGTTAGTGAAAGAAGGTTAAGAGCTATAATGGCTGTAAGTGATTTCTGTCGGAATGGTGATGGACAATTGCTGATCTATAATATTTTTAGCGTGGTCATCAAGCTTCAATCTCTTCACCCATATACGAAACATCACCTTCACATTCTAGTATAAATGGACCTCGTGATCCAAATAATCTACCAAACTTCAATAGACCATTCATACATCGATCAAATATGTCAATATCAATGACATCTGAATCATCAATTACATCTTCTCAAGATGGTATTGAAAGAGATATTACGCAGAGGTTAAATTTCTCTTCTTTAGCTCAAAACCAACAAAGACCACAACACGGTAGAAATGATTCGTCAAGTAGTCTAAACAATAAACATACTAGAAGTAATTCGAATAATTTCTTCTTGAATCCCAGATCAAATGCGCCAAACAGAAACGGTCATGGTCATGGTCAGATGGAAAGTGTTTCATCATCATTTAGTGATTTGAATGATCAAAATGCTTTTGGATTAGATGAACATCAAATAACAGGTAATCAATCTATGGTTTCTATTAATTCATTTATGAATAGACAAGCTATTTGGGAAGGAGGAAATGGAAATAATAATAACAATAATACAAACGTGATCGACTTGAATGATATTTCGAATGAAGATCAAAATGATAATGGGAATGAGTATTATCCGAATACAGGAGGAATGGGAGGAGGAGGCAGAAGTGAGCAGAATACACCAGTTTTAGCTAAGAGATTACCTAAATCTGGATTATAAGCAATAAGATTAGATATGATGAAGAACGCTTACGGTACTTGGAGTCCAGCTGTAAAGTATAATTAGAATATATAATCAACTATTATTTGTATGTAGCATAGATCTGGTCAAACGATTTTATAACGAAAATATATTGCCTTGATGCATATAACGAGATATTCGTTGACAGAATTCCTTTGGTCTAAAGTATACAGCGAAACGTTTTCGGCTTGGTGTCTTCAAGACTTATTCTGAAACTGGGCAATCGAACGGTATTGATTACTGAATTCATGCAATGCATAATTTTACATCTATCGATAGTTGAACATTATTGTACAAATTTCTCCTATTCTCGCCTCTTACCAAACCCTCAAGCCCAATAAGTGACCAACTCCAAGACCCATGATTCTCCCTGTGACTAATCTTTCTTATGATAAATCCATATTTGCATCATCACCTTCAACAGCGAAACCTCTTTGTCTCAAAGTTTCATCTACAGCAGCTTTAACATCTATATCATCTTCTTTTATATAATTGTCGTTCCTGATTAAAAGAAAGTCAATAAACAGGTTAGTCTCTGTCTCATAACCGGAATTAAAAAAAAAAAATTGAGCAAGGATAGGATAGATAAGAGAATAGACATACTTTAAACTTGTTTTGTAGGATTTATCAATTGTATTATATAAATCGCGTAAATGGGATAATGCTTTTCTCAAACAATTTACTGCTGATAAACCGTCTAAATGAGACAAAGAGGAAAAGGAGAGACATTCAAATCATTAATCAGCAGATAAATCTTTTCGAGGTGAAGTAAGGTATACTGATGACAAAATCAGATATAAACATACCATACATCTGTATACGTAAATGTATTTTTGGTTCAGAAGGATGAGGTGCTGTATACCCACAAAATTCTACATCTGGGCTACAAGTGTTTTTGAGATTATATTAGTATTGATAACGTACGTAAAGGTATCCAAAAGGGATAATTACAAATTTACAACTCACTCTTTCATAATTATCCATCTCAAGGCATTACCCAAAGTATGATCTTCCTGCCATAAACAGAATGTACATGCTGAATAATCTGGTTCGTGTCCTGGTAGCTATAGTATTAACAATACCATGTCAGATCCCATCTCTTTTCCTTTTGAGTGTCTAGTCATTCATTTGAGTATCTCCAGTGATGATACCTACTATCGAAACTTTTTCGTGCACCTGTGAAGTGGATACAGATTGTAATAATGTACCTGGGTTATCTAATTTCGAAGTTGATTGTCGTGGTGCTTCATCGGCCATTTTATAAGATTGCTCCTGATTTCTTTGTCGATATCAATTAATTACGAGTTCTACTGATATGGTATTAAGCTCTGAGGTGTATTATAGGAAGATCAAGTTTGATAAACGAATTTTTAGAAGCAAATTTCAGCCTTATGAATTAGCTGTATTTTTTGTATTTACAACTTTCGACTTTCAACTTTGATAACATCTTTGCAAGTCTTCGAAGTTGAGCAAATATTTTGATTAATTTTTCTGATCCCCCTCTTCATGACGGTTGAATAAGCGGACTTTGTGTGTATCTCCATGGTAACGAGATAATATAACTTAAGTCTGTCGGATATGACCGCCTACAAGCTACGGCAAAAAATCCGAAATCCGAGAATACCACCACAAAGTTTATTGTCCTCTTTAGACTGTGTATGATATTCTTTTTGTTTCCTTCCTCTGATCTTGTCCAATCAGTCGAACAATAACATCAAATAAGATGAATAGTTACAGGAAGAACAATGATACTCACTTCATACTGCATAGGTATGCTGAACGATATTACTCCACTGACACATGTTTGGGCCAAGTAAAAAAAACATCAGAAAAACCCGCCTTGACAACCCGATGACAAAAGTCGATTGTTTGTATTGTTCATTCAGGGCTAAACACACTTATTCGAATACTTGGATTTATACTTTTCAAGACAAAAGGAGAATGAATCATTTGGTAGAACGTCTTATGAATGTTGACCATTGGTTGAACAATAGCTGAAGCCGATGATAACTGAAGACCCTTAGCTACCGAACAATGACAAACCGGAAATTAATGATAAAAATAAATACAATACAGTAGCCATGATTATCCCAAACATCTTAATAGGCGGTATGGAAGATCGTTGTAACCTCATGTCAATCAAAAATCAATCATCAATTAACAATATGCTTTCTTATAAAACTAAAACAATAGATGATACAAATTGGTCTGTGCATAGCTGGGTTCGCTCCAACGATGAAAAGAACGAAGTTCATTATCATTGTTCTGATGACCAAAAACAGAGACACCAAATGAAACGTACGAAAACCAAGGAAAAGAACAAGACTTCATAGACTATTCAATGTTTGAAGTTTTAAGTAAGACACCAGAACAATCAATACCGTCAAAAAGGGGTATTTCCTATATTCATCATAAAAGGCAAAAGAAAGTTGGATTGAATACTGAATGAAGTATAATAAGTGATATTGACTGATTGAATACTGAATGGTGTTTCGTTTGGTTCCTTTGTTTCATAACCTTTTGACTTTTGAATAGGTATTGACAGCTTGATTTCATTTGGGTATATATATAATCAGGACTTTTATCGTCAAGAACGCTATCACATCTATAATCAACCCAACCACAAACGATATTCAAACGACTTTTAACGATCTATCAGAACGATATTCATTTTTTTGAAACCTAAATAATACATTCATTGTCCGGATTTTAGAAATCAGACAAAGATGTCGTCTCTACCCCAATCACCATTCATTAGACCAATGACACCACCAAGAGATTACAGACCATATATCTCACCTTCACCTACACCTTCAGTATCATCAACTATCTCTTCTTCATCAAGATCAAGATCATCTTTTAATAACAGATATTCACCTTATCCTAGAGTAAAAACTGAACAGTCTGATACAGAAGAAGAAGAGGAAGAAGAAAAAGAGGTTTTAAGAGATATCAATGATGTTGATTTAGATGAATTGAGAGTCAATCAACGAAATTTACAAAAACAAAAAGCTAGAGTGAGTAACATCATACTCACTCTGTCTCATCTTACAAGGACAGATGACTGACTTTGTTCTTCTCCTTGAATGTATAGTCAACCAGTCCATATGAAGGATTACAAAGTGCCAAACCAAAATTTGCTGTATCAGACTATAGATCCAAAAGACCACTTACACATAGAAGGGCACATTCAATGTCAACCATTTCATACGGTTATTTCATCTTCCCTTCTGATTCATCACTTTCTTCCTCTTCTTCCACACCAACATCCTCAAGAACAGTTACTCCACAATCAACTTCACCCTGTTTGTCTCATCGACCTATAAACCATGCTCGAACTCAATCAGTTTCGGCTGCATCACAACTTCATCCACGATACTACATTAGACCGCAAATACCTTCACCCCCTTCCAACAGAACCTCGCCAGTAATCCCACAGCAAACTCGATATCGAGCTATGCCTACACCTATACAGTCACAAAGACAAACTCCCGCAGCATCTGTGACTGAACCTATGCCCTCATCTGGCTCGGGAAATTCAAGAAGACTTATACTGGTAAATCCTGCTGTAGCACATCACTTGAAACACGGTGGAATGGTTAATATTAGATCAGTTGATGGTCAAAAATCTTTCAAAGTTTGTTTACCACCAAAAATGGGTAGAATAGGTGGTGTTGATATGATAAGAAGTGTAGCTACTTCTACCTTTTAGATCGGGGGCAAGAAATTGATTGATTCTATTTTGCAGTGCAAATGAACCTTTTGTAACATATAGTTGTAAACGTGTTAGTATACCCAATAAGATTTATTTCATGAATTGGATGAGTCGAATGAATGGTACGATATTGGTATTGTCATTAACATGAATGCTCAATCCTTGAATAGTCGCTAACTGCTAATGTCAATTTGGATTGAAAGCCATGCAAATGAGCTTATACAAATGCATCTAAAGCATATATGTGTACAAATCTACCAAGTTGTACGAGATTATGCTAAGCGGTTTATCGTCTTACAGGTCCTCCTCTCTTAACTTGAGGGAAAGTTACTGGAGCTTTCAATACAGCTTTTCTTTTAGCTTCAGCTAATGTTATACCTTGTTTTTCTCTTTCTTCAGGTGTGGGTACATTTACTGAACATCCAAGAGATTTAAACATGGTTTGGATTCTATTAAATAACGAAATAACGCGGAAAACACAAGTCAGTACACAAAATCTTTTTAAAGCTATATTATCAAACTTGATATTGAAAAAGCGAAATAAATGGGTAATTAATGGATACTCACTTAGTTTCACTTAAACCTAAATCTTTAGCAGGAATGTTAGTTTCAATACTGAAACTGTTTGATAAAGTTAAATATAAAACACAAATCCAAGCTAATAATTTAGTTTTCATTTTTTCAGTTATAATATGTTTTTTACCTTGAATTTCAGAAAATCTAATTATAACTCCATCTAATAATTGTCTTGGTATATCTGGAAACAATTTTGGTATTTCAGCAGAAGAAGTTTTACCTAATATTGGAGCTTTTTTAAGTAATAATAATAATGTTGATAAATAATATACGTATCGTCTATATATAGTAAAAAAAACAGTCTCAGTAATCAATCATTTTACTACAGTCTTTCCTGATATATGTTGGTATGCACGAAACAGAACTGAACTTACAACTGTGATTTTCTAACATTTTTATCTTCTATATTAAGTATATATCTAATTCTACTATGTAACCATCCTCTATTCATAGGTAATTTTCTATCTTTCTCCTCTTGAGCTTTCACCATAGAAGTTATATCGATGGATGACCATTCAGCAGGTGAAATAAGTGAATCTCTAGGATATACTTCTGTTGGATCTGATGTTGTGAGATTAGGTACTGGAATCAATTCTGATGCTTCAACAGGACCTGAGCGAAGAATTACAAATACACATCAGCATATCAATTTTTTTGCGTTTCTGTGACAGAAATTCGGAATGAGGTATTAAAGACTTACCTTCCTTGAGTAATAATTCAGGTATACTACCCATTAAATGACCTTTAACACCTTGCATAGCATCAACATCAACCTTGTTTCTCTCCTCAGCTTTGATTTGTGATTTTGCTTTCCTTGTACCGAAAGTTTCGCCTAAATCATTTCTTTGAACTTTCCAATGTGCTTTAGCTGCTTCTGCAGATCGATCAGGTAGATTCACTGAAGCTCTTAATCGTTTAACTCCATGTGTTAAGAGATATAAAGGTGTTGAAGGATTGATGTGGATTGTTGATGTTGATGGATCATATATAGCTGGAAGGTATCTAAAAATGAGGGTTTAATCAATCAATGAGCTTTCCTTGATCTAACTGACCAAAAATCTTTCTGACATGTAGGAGAATTGCCGACAGTTTACATGTAGTTGAACGGATATATATTGATCTTGTCATTCAAAGAAGTGATACTTACTGACAGTCTGAACCTTCAGTATTCAAATTGTGATCCCTATTTGTACTGAAGTATTCTACATCTTCAGTTTCTCCTGCGATAATAGTGTGTTGTTTCGTTAAATCTGATGATGAGCCAACATCTCTTGTGTAAATGGTGAATGGGGTATTTTTGGATGGTCTGACAGATGGAAAGTTGACTAGAATGGGGAACAATCAACTCGTTAGCCTCACATATGATTATGACAACTACTATAGAATGCTTTCTGTGTTCCTGGTAATTTGCTAAAGCCAATACTTACCAAAAGCTGGCCCAGCAGAAGTCGAAGCTTCTTCAACTACAACAGAAATGTTTGAATTCGAGGTAGCTAAATTTGCAGCATCTGATTTTCGCTTATGCGATTTTTTTGTAGGTTGGGAGGATGATGCCATGCTGAGCAATGCTGGTGTGTATTGAGTGTTATGTGCGCAAAACTAATTAGGAAGAGGAAGGAGAATGTTAAAATGCACCTTCCTTGAGGCTATCTCTCAACTTTTTGCTGTTGACGGAAACAAGCCAAGTCACGTGAACGATATCTACCACGTGGAATAAGCATTATTATTCAAGCGATGATACCGAGAATCAGGCACGTAAACAAACCCTCCAGGCGATGTTTACGATGTTTTGGAATATAAATGTCTGAAACCCATAAGAAGTACTTAGATTCGATATAATTATGGTTGGAAGCCTTTGATGAATAAGCTGTAGATCTAATTTGGTTTATTTCTTGAAACTACTGGACCTCTTGCTGCTGGAATAAGGGGCTTAAGATGGGTGTCCCCGGTCTTTGGGATGTAAGTAAAAGTCTCTTTGTTTTGATATTTGACGAATTTCTTATTCACATCAAACCTATATTAGCTACTTCGACCGGCAGCAGCACGTACATCATTATCTGCATTATCCAAAGAAGCCTTTCAATCGAATCGGAATGGATTGAGAGCATTTACTATAGGGATAGATGCATCAATCTGGATATTTCATGCTCAAGTCACACATTATGGTGAAAATCCTTTCTTGAGAACTATTTTCTTCAAAATTACTGCTTTGCTACAACAACCAGTTTTACCAGTATTCGTTTTTGGTGAGTGATTGTATCTAGCTAGACTCTATTGGCCATTAGTTTCAAGTCTACTCGATATCTGACTGATTCATGTGTTATTCTTTTCATTCAGATGGACCCAATAAACCTGGACAAAAGAGAAATCAGAATGTAGCAGGACAATTCGGTACGGCAGATCATAAAAGTAGACAGTTTAAAGCTTTATTAGATGTATGTGGTCTAGAATGGTGGAACGTAAGTCGGCTACAAATCTTCCCCAGCTCGATCTTTTCTATGTCAATGATCCTACCTGTGCGTATCATTAATAATCAGGCGTCTAGGCTCCGGGGGAAGCTGAGGCGGAACTAGCTATCATGAATCGTCAAGGCAAGATTGATGCTGTATTATCAGATGATGTAGATGCTTTGTTGTTTGGTGCTACATGCGTTCTGAGAAAGTGAGTCCTCTCTTAATCTCCTATGCGCCCGCTGCGCTGATCTTGCCTGTATCTAGCAATTCTCCAACATTATCTGGAGCTCAAGCTTCAACGACAAGAGATAATTCTGCCAAGGGAGATATGCGAAATTATGAAGTATACCGTTCTTCCGCAATAAAGGATTTATGGACTCGAAAAGATGGCACAACTCTCAGCACAGAAGAAGATTGTAGGATGGCTATGACATTGATAGCTTTATTAGGTGGAGGTGATTATACGCCAGAAGGTTTACCTAGTATAGGTGAGTATTTGTTACATACAAGATTACCAGTCGGAGCGGAAATAAGCTGAATAACAGGAACCCAAATCTAGGCCACACAATATCGTTCGGATTGGCAAATGCAGGACTTTCAGATTTTCTGAAACAGTATAATTCTGATCGAGCGGTATTTAACTCTACTTTACCATCGATACACGAACGAATTGTGGAAGAGCTAAGGACGAATTCATCCAAACAAGTGGGTAGAAGATATCCTGATCGAGCCAACAAATTATCTATCATACCACCATCAGCGGTATTTCCAACTTTTACTTTAGATGCGTATCTGAATCCATGTACAAGTCCATTAGATGATTTGTCACAAGGTTGGCCAGGATTTGGCAAAGGTGAAAGTACTAGAACCAGAGGTAAAGCGAGAAATGAAGGTAGAGGAGATATGGAAGGTTTAGCTATAGCATGCGAAAAATTCTTTGAATGGGGTACAAAAGAGATTGTCATTAAAAGATTTTCAAGTGAAAATGTTGGTATTTTCGGTGCTGAAATTATGAACCAAGCTAGACAAACTGTTAGATCAAGATCGAACTCGATTTCAAATAGTCATCCTCTGATACATCAATCTGTCGGAACATCAAATGCAGCCTCAACTTCAATGATCACCTCATTTTTCAGTCAATCAATGCCTTCTTCATCTCCTATAATACCAAAATCAAGTCAACTATCTCAACCTGTATCCGGTGATAAAGAAGATGATGTTGATTTCGGTAAACCACCTAAACATGTTCTTAAAATCCATTCTACCAGATTAGATCCTGCAAATGGTGAATTGACGGAATATCGCATATCGTTTCAACATGAACAATACATACGTAGAGTTCAAAATGCAATGCAAGGTTTACGAGTTGATCCGGAGGATCTATCAGATAATTCAAGACAAAGAATAGGTCTTAAAGAGAAATCCCTAGGAGATGACGAGATGATTTCAGGTGCACAAGTAGGCAATAATGATAAATCAAAGGACGAAATTAGATTATGGTTATCTGAGTATTTAGTCAAAGAAGCTTGGCCTTCATTGATCAAAGATTGGGAAGACGAAAAAGCTGCTAAAGCTGCCAAGAAATTGGGGAAATCACCAAAAAAGAAGAATACTTTAGTTAAACCACCACCGAAAGGCAAAAACAACAAATCGGTAGAAAAGATGTATGTAGGGGTATTTAATGCTTTCTATGCTGCTGCTGCTGCTACCTCGACTTCAGCTCAGAAACCTCCAGATACGATTGATATCGATTCATCCTCTTCAGAAGAAGAAGAGACTATTGAGAATCTACCGCCTAGACGTAGATCGAGATCAAGATCCATAACAATTCGATCTTCACCCAACAGATCACCTTCAATGCCTAATTTACTCGAATCTGCTGGGTATGAAGTTGGAAAGAAGACAAGAGCGAGACCTTGTCCAACATCATCTCTTTCAAGTTTGGTGGAATCTACACCTTCCAGAGGAGGTTCACCTACACCAACTAAATCTAGAGGAGGAAGACCAAAAACCAAAACCAAGAGAATTTCTTCACCTAGCCCTTCTTCAATTGGATTACAAGTTGAATCTGAGTATAAATCAGAAAGTATTGATCAATCTAAAAATAATAAATCACCTTCTCCACCTAAGACAAAAAGATCATCTTCACCTAAAAAATGGCCTTTCAGTAAAAGGATTTTCTCTAAATCTAAATCTTCACCTTCAACTTTTTTCACTTCCACCACCACGACTGGAAAGAAAGATGAACCTATTGATTTATGTTCTTCCTCTGATGATGGTAATGATGATACACCTATCAAGGCTTCAACTAGTAGACCAAGAAGGAATAGTAAAAATTTCAGATCACAATCTAGTCCAATAAGGATTGACGATAGTGATGGAGAAGAACGAACTCCAGTGACTAAAAGCAAAACATCCAAGAAGGGTAAACAAAAGGTTGATTATGTAGATATATCACCAACATCCTCAATCTCGCCATTACCTGTATTAGGCAATTCAACCAAATCTAACACACTATCGTCGCCACAACTTCCTTTCGATCGATCATCTGATCCTACTACTAAATCCAAAACCACTAATATTCGAAAGAGTAGATCAAAATCGAAAGAACCAGTAACAATGACTGCTTCACAACAATCCCTGTTAGATTTTCCAATAACTGTAGAATCACTATTTCCTAAATCACAATCTTCTGCTCGTCCAAAAGAGCAAAACAATGCGAAGTCAAAATCAAAATCAACAACACCTTCACCTAAGAAATCACCAATTAGGAAGAAAAAACCTCATTATGTCGTAATTAGTGAGACTAGTGATGAAGAATTTATTGATTGTACGAGAAAGAAGTAATTTTTCCATATCATCCCGTTTGTTTGTCATTTCTTTGGTTCTTTCTCCTTTTTGTTTCTCGGTGGGATGGGATTTCTATTTTTATAATTTTGATCCTTTGCCGAAATTACGAACACTCTTAACGATTCATCTTGATGATTTGATGTGAATTTTGTTGTTGTACATCATGTACGTATATAAGAGCTATAAGATAATGACCCATTCATTATATGCATTTAAAGTAATTTGTCGATATGTGTATATATATATATGTACATCGTATAATAGTAGTAGTGCAAAATTACCAGGAGGAGTTTTGAAAAAAGGCAGGGAATTATAGTCAAGTCAAGAGATAAGAAGATGATATCTCAATCTCAAAAGATCGCTCAACGATCTTGCGTAATTGGCGGAAGGAGGGAAACAAGGTAACGAGTTTATGGTCAGCTCTAAGAGAACGTGAACATCTAAATGTAAGATGGAAATTTACAAGAATTAGCTGAACCATATTGTATTGGCATTTTGGATTGACGCGCCCTTTTTTAGTTGCTACTGCATGTGATCTGTCATAATTGAATTATTGAACTGACTCACCGAGTTTTCATCTGTCTCATCACATGTCCATAATTGCATAGGACGCAAGTTTAAGAAATTGGTAATTTGGTATGGACCAGCTCCACCGAGTACATTAAGACATTGATCTAATGATAAAAACACGTTCAACGATATCAGCATTGAGAGACAATATAATATAGACTATAAGAATTGATCGACTTACTATGTTTATCATCATTAGCAACTTTGAAAGATTTTCCATTCCAAATCCACCATTGACCTTGTTCATCTGAATCACAATTCTCAATAGTTAATCCCATCCCATATATATATTCCCAATCATATCCTGTCCCATTATGCTTTTTGAAACCAGTTTCTAAACATAAATCCTTTCTTGAAGACAATGTAATTTGAATTTTTTCAGTGGAAGATGGTGAAGAAGGTAAATCCCATTTGAATAGTGTTTCCGATGTCGATATGGGTAGATAATAGCTTCCGTCACCTTTACCTGAACAATATGTCCTGGAAGATCAAACTTGGTTAGTAAAGTACATATATCTTCGCTAGAGTCTGATACTGTGTAGCCTGAAAGAGAAAAAGAAAACATCAACTTACATTGCTACTCCGATACCAGTATGTGGAGTGGAACTGGATATAGCAGAAAGGCAAATGTCTTTTCTTCCTAAAGCTTTTCAATCAAAAAAGAAAATCCGTTATGATCAGTGAAATTGTGGTCTATACTCATAACTTACTGAGAACGATGTAAAGGGGTTGGAATACTGAATCACTTACGATGGATATATCCATTTCTATCAAGGTCATTTTGTTTTGCGATGTCATCCCAGCGTTGTGGTCGAGATGAATTACGAAGTGTCCATACTTGGTCAACATTCAACGGATCACATTGAGCGGTTTTCGGTCCATTCGGAGTATGTTGTAGGCAGGTTGACCCGTTATTGGTTGATATTCGATTATCGGATGACCATTTCCACCTATTCAATAAGAGTTGATGGTAAGTGATCAATCTAGTTTCTTTATTCAGGAGCTGATATAGATGGATTTTAGCACATACGACTGAGTGGTTGATTCACTGCTTGGCTCAGTTAGCTATTTGTAGAAAGCCAAGTGTTAGTAATATTTGGTTGTGATCACACGTAAAAAGCTTAGATAGAGCAAACTAACAGATACACCATCTCCTTGATTATCCATATCCCAAGCCAAAGCAACAGTATCTAAACCTATCAAGCCACCACCCGAAGGTACATGCCATGTTCTTGCATTATCACAATTATCTGTAACTAATGTACTTCCCTTTACCGGTACTGATTCATTACTTGACAAACACGTTCCATCTCTGATAGAAGATATATAAAGTCCAGTTGATGAATCTTGTCCTTTAAGAGGATGTCCCCTCACTTCGAATGAAAGATTGAAAGGTATTACCGCGGTGACAATAGCAAGGAAGTACAAAGTGTGCATTGTAAGCTTGGGTATAGTCGGTATTGAGGATTGTACAGGTATGTGAAGATCAGTAAGGGGTAAGATGAGTTAGTTTAAAGAGCAAAGCTAAATTATAGGAAAATAATAGTAAGTTGGGTAATTGGAAAGAATCACAATTGGTATACTTTTGACTAATCAGACTATATATACTAATTTGCGACTTAAAAGGTAGTGGTAACAGCTCTTAACAGAAGCGTGAGGTAGAGAACAATAAAGGTATACCGATATATCCAAGAGAATCCCAAAGGACCCCTTTGTGTGGATGTTAGTATTCCTTTGTCAACCTTATTTTCCCTTTTTGTCTATTATTATTTGGTGATTATCACCTTGTTATCCATGTACCGCGCACAAAGCACAAAGCACAAACCACGGACATGCGTTTCATAGAGTGCCAAGGTGTTCCCCTACGGTGATGAAACAGAAGGATGAATCTGTTTACAGCATATTGCATGCGCGTAATCTCTAAATTTCTATCGTTCTATTCGCATTATAAGAGTTTTGCGGATGAGTTGTATTGCATCCCTGCTTTCACAAAGGTAGCCAGGAAACAAACTGATAGAGGAAGGAATCAATGGTACATTAGCGATGTCCACACAATATTACATAGAAAAGCAAAAGAACGAATGACAAAATAGACACTTACAATTACTCGCCCAATATGCTATAGTTCGAACAATAGTCTTCTTTTGAGTCGATATATTGATGTATGAGTAAACTGTGGAATGATTTGCAAGTGACGGCGAGCAACAAATAAGAACATGATTCATCAATCCACTCAAGCCCTACCCCTTAATTCAACTCACTATATATACATCTAAGTAAGAAATAACTTATCGACATAGTATTCATCCAAGTAGTTGCTAATCCAACTTGATTACCTGCGAGCTAAGTGAAGACATATGATAGAATACATTAACGAATCCTTTATACCTTAACCATATTCTATATGATACTGTATATTAGATGTCATATGTAATCAGATAGATACTTACAACAGCACCGATAAAAACAGCTTCATTCTCAAAACAATTTTCATGTGCAGCTTGTCTTCTTTTTATCTTATCCAATGTATGTTTCTTGATCTTATCTGAAACTTCCATTTCTTTGATTACATCTCTTGGATTAACATTATTTGGAAAACCTAATCTCCTCGCTGCGAATCGTATTGATGTAGCTAAGGTTTGAATATGAACCAAAGGGATTATATAATATGAGTAATTTGTTGTCATCTTTGTGAGAAATTGCTTCTAGCTATGTGTATAGATTTGAAAGAGAGACCGAGTTAGAGCGACACTGTATGTATATACATATGTATATACAATGTACAACTGACCCATTAGAAAGATCTTGGTTCACGCTATCATTCTACAAACTCCAACATATTCACCAGCCGGTAAGATATCTCTAGTAATGTAAAGCGTGTTTGGTTCCGAACAATCCGGAGTATCGAATGCCGATAAAAATGGGGTTCCTAGTAGACAGTTGAGAAGCGCGTCATCGACCGGCTATCTTAACTTTTTTGTTGTTTTGTCTGTGTGTCGGACGATCAAGATCAGATCAGATCAGGTATTGAACGTTCATTAATCTATTAACAAAGATCAACGTCGACAATTATCATTTAGTCGCCTCATCATCGATAATCTGACCCAATCTAACCCAGTGACAGTCCAGCTTTCTTTCTTCCTATTTTAATTCAAATTTAACCTCAAACAGACATATTCATCCGCGATGCCGCCAAAACCTCAACAACGTGTAGCACCTGCAAATCAATATGCTCCTGACGCTACACCAAAAATAGGTAGAATCATCTTTCATATAGGTGTAGCAGCAGCTATATTTGATGGTTTTTGGGGATTACAAAATTTAGCTTTGACTAAAGATTATATTGGTACTCAGGTAAGTTCAGTTTACCAAATATTTTTAGTATGAATACGAGGTATAGATAGGTATACTGACTTTTGTCGATTTACTTGCAATTCCTTAATACAGTATGGAGGTAAGCGATATTTTTCATAAAATCCATGAAGCATATGCAAAGATTATTAAGCTGATCATTCCCATGTTTTACTGCTTTTAAGGTCATTTCCAATATCTTACAATCTTAGGCTTATTCGGTACTATCATTACCATGTTTTTATCTGGTATTTGCGATTATTTACCTGCTGTTCAAGCCATAAAAACATTTAAAAGAGTATTCTTGCTCTTCGCATTACCTGTTGAGATAGTCATTTCAACAATCTATGTAAGTCATATTTTCTGTGATGATTTGAGTCAAGTTTGATATTGTTATTGAAGCTGATGATACGTCTGTATGATATAGTGGGCAATCATCCTCGCTGCACCCCATTTAATGCTACCTCCTAATCCAGATTTAACAAGTTCACCCGAACCATCTTCTTCAAACGCTGAGGAACCATTATTTAGAATTCCTTTATTGATGGACTTGAGTATGCATGCTTTACCAGCTGCAGCTCTAATCATAGGTAAGTTTAACTCTACTAAGCACAAAACAAAACACACAATAAAAAATCTGTTAAACATTAAAATCTCTATTCACTAGACTTCTTCTTCCTTGAAAAGAAATTCAAAGCACCTGCATCTACGTATGGTGCATTTGCTTTAGCTGCTACATTTGGTGCTGGATATAGTATTTGGGTTGAACATTGTGCATCAATCAATGGTGCTTTCCCTTATCCATTTCTAACTATTATGAATCCTCAACAAAGAATCATCATGTATGTTGGTTCGACATTTATGGCTTGGGCTGTATTTAGAGGTTTAAATGCTTTACATAAGTAGGTAGACTTTGTTAGATATCTACTATAGATAAAAGAGACATATAGAAGAATTTGAACTCGCATTGAAGTATGCATTCAAAATCTGTATTCCATGGAGCTTCAGACCTGTGAACGCGACTTGACAATTTGCGACTATGCAACTATTGTGATGGAAGTAGCAGTAGCATGAATTATCTTGAGTGATATCGTTAATCAAATATAGACAGTGTGAGTGGGCAGTAACTGCGGATAATTCGTAGTAATTAGTAATACCAAGTACAAAGTTAATACCGTCAATCCGAATCCCAGTAAGAATTTAATTCATGTCCACTCCTGCATCTGTACAGTGGGGACATGGTTTAGCTGTAGGAACGCACTCATACATCTGTCACTGCCTATTCACCGTTTCAGGGGATATTTTCACGTTTCATCTCTAAATTTCACTTCACCATCTCTTCCGGAAATTTGGTACGATACAACGATCAAAATTGCCCTGAAACTGTTTGTGTGTTTTTTCAAAGACTCGATAAGCTGATGAAAGGTCTTTAAAATATACTGTAACTGTAAATATTGTGCTTTACACTTCACTTCGCGATCAAATCGATTGAGGGTTAAAGGTATATGCTATTTTATATATGATCTTAGATTGAAATGATCTTGAATGGATTATGAAGTGAAGTGAATATTGATGATTGACCAAGATTTATTAATTGATTGTGATGTGATGTTGAAGGTATACAGAATGATATATAAGCGAGTATGAATTGACGATGAAGATGTACCCCTCCTTCTTTCATCGACTCACACAAAGCCAAAACAACTGTACCCCCTCTTACAAAACTGATAAAGACTAAAAGCTTGTAAACCAAATACGAACAGATAGAACCACTTAACCAAGATGTACCCTAGTAGACAAGCACCTTTACCACCTTCTCCATCACCTTTCAAATTGGATGATCAATTAAGCTTATCGCCTGATCATCCATTTGCTACTTATTATATCCCACCACCACCTGTTCATAATGGTGAATATCAAAACCGTCAACTAAAACATTATACATCTGAATCATCATTCAATTCAAACTCTATACGTACTCCATCAAGTTCTAGATATTATGAATCCATTTCATCTAGTTCTACAAGATCACCTACTTCCTCTCTATCTCAACCATTATCACCGAGATCCACCTCAAGCCCAAGAAATTATTCAGGTTCTTTAGGTCATTTCGCTACTCAACAATTGAACAACTCAAGACCTATATATCAAGAACCAGGATCACGATTTGATTATGACAATAATAGATATGCGCAAAATCCAGCATACTCAAGATCAACGTGTACATCTAGATCTTCGTCATCAATTTTAAATGATAATATACCAATAGAATTGACTTTATTTAATTCAAAACCAAAACAAAATTTATTAGGTGATATTGAATACATAATCGGAAAGAAGTTATCTTTTCCATTCTTAGAATCCCTTGTTACTTCCAGAAAGGATAAAAAAGAAAAGGAACAAATTAAAAGATTAACGAAAGAAAGGTATAATAATAATGAAAATTGGGATTGGGAATGTTTGAATGATTTATTACCTTATGATTCAATCATCATCTCATCAAATGAAAAACAACAACAGCAACAACAGCAACAACGAAAACCACAGAAAAAAGGTAGAGGTGTAAGAGAAGGTAATTTCATATAGATTTCATAGATTCCAAGTAGTGTAGATAACCAAACACATCTTTTTAAATCATACATCTTTTGTACATTTTCATTCTGTTTTCTCGGGATATATTGTTGATGCCTATGTATTATGCCTATGTAACACATAAAATGAATGGACAGATTAAGAATATCACATACTTATGCTTTCCTTGATCTAAACGCTTTGACCTGACCATGAGCGACGCATCAACTGCTTTGCCACGTGGTAGTAGATGACGTTGGAAAAGTAACTTGGGATTTTTCATTGGTCGTGAAACAAGTGCCACATTCGGCATTTTACTGTTTGTATAGTGGATATACTGGGATATACATCCATTAAGTTGAGTTTGACTGGCTAACGGGATATTAGTACTCTGTGTGTATGCTTTCATGCTTTAGGCGAAACGTCAAAACGTCGATTTCAACATTTCATCAAATACAATCAATTGTTGTTGTTGTTGTTCTACCACAATACAAAGCTCATCTGGAGCATATCATCCATCCATATACACTCGCTTTGAAGCACTATTATACACCATATTGAATACATAGTAGAGGATTTATATTGGACCAAAATGCTTAGACGAATTGCACAAAAGAATATCGCTAGAGTAGCTGGACCTTCACGTAAGTTACATCAGCAATTAATATATTTGCCATCACAGCTCGAAAGCAAGAAAGCTATCACAATAGAACCAAAATATAGAATAGTACATCAGGAGATGCTCGTACTAACTCATGATCATGTTTAGGTGCTCGATTGCTTTCCACTACTGCCCCTCGGTCAGCAGATATAACACTTACTATTGATGGAAAGGAAGTAACAGTACCCCAAGGTACAGCTTTGATCCAAGCATGTGAACAAGCGTGAGTATTCACAACAAGCGATCACTGAAGTATCAAGCTAACTTCTCTCTTATTTAGTGGTGCCGCCGTTCCTCGATTGTAAGCTACTTGGTTAAGAAAGAAATACGACCAAACTAACATTCCTTACAGCTGTTACCATGACCGATTAGCAATCGCCGGTAACTGTCGAATGTGTTTAGTAGAGGTAAGTTAGATTAGTACTCGCAATGATTGCAATCTGACAAATGAACCTTTCAGGTCGAGAGATCACCAAAACCAGTGGCATCATGTGCTATGCCTGCTATGCCTGGATCAAAAGTTTTCACCAACACACCATTAGTACACAAAGCCAGAGAAGGAGTGATGGAATTTTTACTTGCCAACCATCCACTCGATTGCCCCATTTGTGATCAAGGTGGAGAATGTGATTTACAAGATCAATCAATGAGATATGGTTCAGATAGAACAAGATTCCACGAAATTACCGGTAAACGTGCAATTGAAAACAAAGATTTAGGACCAATTGTTAAAACTTCCATGAACAGATGTATTCAATGTACAAGATGTGTTAGATTCGCAAATGATGTTGCCGGTGTAGAAGATTTAGGTACAACAGGTAGAGGAAATGATTTACAAATTGGAATGTACATTGAAAAAACAATGGATTCTGAAATGTCAGGAAATATAATCGATCTATGTCCAGTCGGTGCATTAACCTCAAAACCATATGCCTTCCAAGCTAGACCATGGGAATTAAAGAAAACCGAATCAGTTGATGTCTTAGATGCTGTAGGAAGTAATATCAGAGTAGATTCTAGAGGTGTTCAAGTTATGAGAATTCAACCTAAAATCAATGATGAAATCAACGAAGAATGGATCTCAGATAAAACAAGATACGCATACGATGGATTGAAATATCAAAGATTAACTACACCATTAGTAAGAGAAGGTAATAGATTTGTACCTGCATCATGGGAAACTGCTATGGAAACTATTAGACATGGATACTTGAATTCTGGTGCAAGAGGAGATGAAATCAAAGCTGTTGCTGGATCTTTAGCTGATACAGAAGCTTTAGTAGCATTAAAAGATTTAGTTAATAGATTAGGATCTGAAAATCTTGCTTTGGATTCAAAATTAGGTGATTCAGCACCAGCACAATCAGTTGATATCAGATCAAACTATTTATTCAATACATCAATTGAAAACGTTGAAGATGCTGATGCCATCTTATTAATTGGTACAAATCCAAGACATGAAGCTCCAACTATAAATTCAAGATTCAGAAAACAATATTTACATAGAGGTACAGAATTCGCTGTAATTGGTGAAAAATTCGATTCTACATTTGAATTTGAACATTTAGGTACTTCCGGAAAAGATGTTGAAGCTTTCTTATCCAAATCTGGTGACAAAGGTTTCGCTAAAATCTGGAAAGAAGCTAAGAAACCTTTATTGATTGTTGGTTCTGCCGTAACTGAAACTCAAGATGGTGCTGCTATCCTTAAAGCTGTTGGTAAACACGTTTTAGATAATTCAGAAAAATTCATAACTCCTGAATGGAACGGTTTCTCAGTTCTCCAACGTGCTGCATCTAGAGCCGCTGCTTACGATATTGGTTTCACCCCATCTTCTTCCGCTACCTCCACCAAACCTAAATTCGTCTACCTTTTGAACGCTGATGATGTTGATCCATCATCTATACCTGAAGATGCCTTTGTCGTATATCAAGGACACCATGGTGATCACGGAGCTCAATTTGCTGATGTATGTTTACCTGCTGCGGCATATACAGAAAAAGCTGCAACATGGATAAATACAGAAGGTAGAAGTCAAATGGGTAGAACAGCTGTACCACCACCTGGAGCATCAAGAGAAGATTGGAAAATCATTAGAGCATTAAGTGAAGTAATTGGAAATCCATTACCATACGATGATACATTACAAATTCGACAAAGAATGTTCGATATCTCACCAACATTAATTAAATATGATCAATTAGAAAAACCTTCTACAGAAATTTTCAAAACTGGTTTACAATTATTATCATCATTAAAATCTTCAACATCATCATCAAATCCATTAAAGAAACCTATAACAGATTTCTATAGAACAGATCCAATTTCAAGAGCTTCAGTAACAATGGCAGATTGTTCAAAAGCTTTCACGAAAAAACAATATCAACCTTCGGATGTTGATGAAAATGCTCAAGCAAGTTACGCTTAGTCTAGATTAGTCTATAAAGGTATCAATTAGTGGGTTGGTGCGGTCGGATTTCTTTTTACATTCTTTCTTTTCCTTTCCTCTGTTTATTTCAGTTTATACATTTATATTTGTAATTTTGGCATGCAATAACAGCATTTATGATATCTATCCCTCGTACAGATGTCTACTTTACAGCTCAACTGAGTATCCAGACGATCCCCTTACTGTTCTCCGCTGGCAAATAAATTCGGGATATGATCAACGAGTTGTGTATACCCGTGTGTATATTGCTACACAACTTTTTTGGTAGTAAAAAATACATTCTAGCTTTGAACGATGACGATATGCAATATAGCAAAGAAAGCCTTTCGCAAAACAGATCTCGATTCCTCACTGTCGGGATGATCGGCGCTTTTATGGAATAAATCTCTCATATAGCAACGCACCGGAGACCGAGGACGAAGAATCGGTGCTGGGCTTGGCTGAGGTAATCTCCTAGCTACCTTCTTCACTCTGGACTATGCTACATACAGTCCATCCAGGATGAAACGTTCGGTGATGTTTAATGAAATTTTGATAAAGGATCTAACTTGTAATTTGAGTTACCAAACTAACTTAGTTGTAATCAAAGTATCAAATGATTGAAATATTAGCTTGGTTGAACAGAATTGAAAGGAATGTGTTGAGTCACGTACTGGAACATGTCATGTTAAGGGGGTGAATTGCATCAAGTGGTATAAAGTGGATAGGAGAACAGACCGGGGAAAGATCCAATTTAGTGAAACACTAACTTAGTACTTTACTGCCCGTATCAATTTAATCAATGACTTCCTTAGATCTGCTTTTGAGAATACGTAGATTTCATAGAGATGTGGGATGTAAACAAAGCATCAGCAGTACTATCATCTCGATAACCAATATCAAGCAGTAAAGAATACAGTAGATGGCCCCCTCGAGAACAGGTATAAATACCTTTCGAAAACTGCAGTGAAATTTCGACATTCCTTTCATTTATCTCTTATCTGCATTTGATTCAGCTTATATACAAACGATCTTTATTTTTCTTCCTCCCTTACTATATCTGATTTTTATATTCTTACATTATACTCGAATAATTCATAATCAAGATGTTCTCATCTAAATCAATATTCCTTTTCGCTTGTTTAACTAAACTAGTTACTTCAACTCCTGTCCCTTCTTTGAATCCCGATGTCTCATTATCAGCAGATGTTCAAATTGACATTAACGATGATTCAGGATATTATATTGTTTCAATGGGGAATGGTGAATGTTTAGCACCAAAAGACTGTTCATCACCTAAAGAAGGTTCTCAAGTTGTAACCAAAGAATGTAGTAAAGCACCTAAATGGAAAGTTCCAATTGGTGAAAAAGGTGGTGAAGTAGTTCATATTGGATCTGGTTTAGTTCTTGATGTAGGTACAGGTAAAAACAATGAGAACGTAACTGTAAGTCCAATTCCTGCTGTATTCATCGAAATGATATGAATCTGGTAATCAGGAGCTAATCCAATTGTGGTCAATCAAATGTAGCTTGCGAAATCCTCTGGTAATGCTGCAAGTCAATCGTAAGCCATCTACTTGGAGGGGTCTTAAAATGGTATTCATAATAGCTAATATAATCTTTATCCCCTTCACAGCTTCATCTACGGTACAGACAGTCGATTCACCCACCAAAGTGCGTGTCTGGATTTAGGACCAAACGGTCCCCAAAGTTATGATTGTTTCCCTCAAAACACTAATCAAGGTATGTTGCTATCGCTACTTCACTATTCAGTCAATTTTTCGGTAGACATGTAAACTGATGGAAAAGCTCCCTTGAACATAGTCTACTTACTTCGTCAAACCCCTCAACCACTTACCATTGATCAAAGCATCCCCAAAGGCGAGGAAGCCACTTGTACTAAAGATGGTTTTGATTTCCTTCATCGTAAGTTGCTCGAAATCTATTGCTACAGTAATATACACTGTTTATAACCGGTACTGACATCTATTGATTTATACAGCTAAAGGAAGAAACGATATTTGTGTGTCTGTCGTTAGTGAATCTACAGCTAGAGCTGAACAAGGTGTTGCATTGTGAGTGATTCGTTTGTTATACAGTACTCTACTGTATCTTAATCTGTCCATTGAGTAAGGCTAAACTAACGTTTTTACCTCTATAGGACTTATTGTTCAGGTAAAGGATTCCCCGGAACCAATGTTCATACATCACAAGAATTAATGGAATGGTCATTACCTACAAAATCACAGAATGGTACTGTTAAACTTGGTTCAGGAGAATCTGGATTATGTTTAGAAGTTGGTGAAACTATTTATGTTGATGATGCTAAAAACCATCAATTTCAAGTCGATAATTCAATGGCAGTTAGAGTTGTAAAATGTGATAACAATTCTAAAGGTCAATCTTGGTCTTGGGATGGTCAATTTTTGAAAACAACTCTTAAAGGTTATGGTAAGTTGTTAAATGTGAAATCACATCTTCTTTTTTTCATTGTTGACAATCTAGAACTGACTTGACTCGATTTTCCCATCAACAAATAGATCAATGTCTTAATATTCTTGATGGATCTGGTTACATCAAAATGGATAACTTCTTTGATATCAGGCCTCTCCAAATTTGGGATTGCTCTAAACCTGATAGTAACTCTGTAAGTATAATTGGTAATCCATTTTCAGCATATAAAGCAAACGCTAATAATTCGTTAAATTCCACTTTCAGTACTTTTCCAATTAATTAAAGAAGTCAATAAATGCTCAGCTGTTTTTACCAAACCTGATTCGATGAATCACATGTAGCAGCATCCCTTCCTTTCTTTAACACAATTTACTATTATATACTGTATCCTACTAGTCCATTATTCTGTTTATACTTTTTTTCTTTTGACGGACATTTACTCAACTATCCCTACGTACCCCTCAACCCCAAATCATCATACTCAATGCATCATCCTTTGAATCTTGACGGAACAGTTCTGTTGCGTGTTCGGCGTCGGTGATACATTGCGAATGTCGCTACGTTATATCAATACGATGTTAACGCCTAATGAAATATGCAAATGGTCTGAGACAGGGGAAATGGTGCATTGTATTATATATTTCGTGATATGGGATGAGTTGGTGTTTAGGAGAAATGCTGTTAGCCTGTCTTGAATTCCTACGATAAAGTCTTGACGGGACCAAAAACATGTTGAAGTCTATTTGTAGACTGTACCACTTCTTTATCTATCCTTGTGTTTTCTGGAACAGCTCTATAGTCTAAACTATATGGAAATCTATCTAAAGAGTTTTTATTGATTTGTCCATTTTTCAAAACTCTTAATCGGACTGCGTGTGAGTTGTCTATAAAACAAAATTTGATCAGCACTATACGATGTATAATTTTTATCATTTTGAACCAAAAGTTTATATCTACCCAAGCTTCTCTACACAATAATAGGATGATTTCGTCTCAGTAGACATGAGGGAAAACTTACTCAAATTAGGTAAATAAACTTGACAATCTTCAACTTTAACTTCTCTAAATTTCGGTTTTCCGAAAGGTATCATTTCATGACCAACATTCGTTAACCTTAATATCGTTTTCTGAATTTCATTTGTATCTTTAAATCTAGTTTGAACCATATTTATTCTAGTTATAATTCTTGTTGATGAAGTTATAATAGCTATTAAAGCCACAGTGACTATTCCGTAAATTAAAGGTTGAGCAGAAGAAAATATTGCACTGGTGAATCCCATACTGAGTCGAGATATTATATTACTAGATACCAATAAGGCGTAAATTAGCTCAGAATACAAGCGAATCAAGCAGACTCACGCTTCTTTAGCCTTTCTTTCATTTTCCTCTATCAATTTCTTTTCATCTAAAGTTAATTCTTTTTTAGGTGGATCAGGTAGAATCAACCAAGCAAAAACGAATAAACCCCAGATACCAGCTGCAAACAGTAATAAAGGTGGTGATAGATCAGGTGGTCTAGCAAATAATGTTCTTTGTAATGTTATTATTTCTGGATCAGATGATGATCTATTAGGAATTTCATGCCATGGCCAAGGTTGTTGTAATGGTACCAAGTTGGAATTTGATAATAGTTTGTTCTTACTTGTTGGTCTTGGACCTAATAAAGCCTCCATCCGTTTGGCATATGCAGATTTACCATTTTGCGCTTGAGCCGATGTTGCTAAGGTTCTAGAAGTAGTCTGAAATGATCGAATGAATGGTTGATTTCTCGATATAGGCAAAGTGAAAATCGATGCACGAGAGCTGGATGCCCTACGTATGGCGAAACAGGCGAAACGATTCATTCTAATTGATAGAAAATATTCTCAAGCTGGTGTGGGTATATGCCTATGATGTATCGACTAGATAGGTTGATATCTCACAAAATTTATGAACAATAATAGCATCCTTGTTCGGAATAATCTTTGAAAAATCAAAAGATCGAGACCGAGACGCGAACAGCGGAATCAATTTACGTCCAAAGTTTCAACAATAGAAATGGGATTGGAGAGCGATTTATGATATTTATATGCTTATAGCTTGAGAATAGTCAACAAGATGCTAATGGACAAACTGTATTACCGTCTATGCATAGAAAATAGCTATGAAGCAGAAAAAACTGCATTTAGATTGTCCATAAATTGAGATAAGTGATCGCTATTAAAGGCCGTTCTAGCGGCTTTGCTCATCTATATTTCTAATTTTCCAAAAATATGCCTTAATCTACTTGGAGAAAGCACATATGGTTTATCCGATTGTTCTATAAACTTTGAGATCCTTGTATCCACTATATAAGGATGACCATCGGAAAACTTTGGTTTCTTGCTATCTTTTACATAAAGATTCAATATCAGATCACCATTTCGTTGATGAGCTGTTAAATGGTATGTCAGATGATCAAGTTAGTAAGGAGTCAATCATACAATCATACAGCAATACTTACGTCCGCTCACAGGAGTTGCTATCACGTCAGACAGACTGATGAGTCTAGGCTCTTTACTTAATCTTCCTATCAACGCCTGTTTCAAAGTACTCATCCTCAAATATATTTGATCACTTCCGTCTAAAGTAGGTCTCATCTTGCATTGCTCCAACTTTGTTACTATGTTAAGTCTCTTGGTGAGCATCCATATTGATAAAGCTGCTCCGCCTAACGCCCAATAAGGAGTTTGGAAGAATAAGATGTTTTTGATTGATCCCCACAACAAACTACAGCAGTATCAAAGAGGTCAGTAAGAACCACTAATCGAGAAGGATTAGAGATAATTGGCGGAAGCAGGATTTATAGCAAGTGAGTTGGTGCAGAATTCGCACATGGATAACAATGTGAAGAGCAGGAGATAGGGTATGTAGCTAGCACAAGAATTATTCGGAGAACGACAATGTGAATAAGTTACTCACGTTGCAAATCCAGTTTCAGGTTTATGATTCCAAAAAGTTTGATATGGTTCTTCATTTTCAGGTAACCAAAACCATTGAAAACCTATAAAAGCTGTAAAACCTGCACCCAATAATCTGGACAATGGATTATAACTTGATGGTTTTTCAAAAATTGTTCTTATTTCTAATATTTCATTATCGTTTATATCTTTCTTATCTTTGGCACTTGAATTCGAGGATGACGAGGATGACGAGGATGATGATGAATTCAGAGCGAATGATTGATATTTCCATGAATTCTCAAATTCTCTCCATGCTCTAGTATGTGTTTGAGGACCTCCACTTGTAAGTTTCGGTATTGATGATGATAATGATGATGATGATGATGAAGTAGATGAAGCATAGATCCGTGAAGGCGAAACAGGCGTATCGGTTCTGTTTAAAGGTGCAAACAGTGATTCTTTGGCTTTACCTATATTGTCAAATTTGAATCTATCAGCTCCTTCCGTTGATACAGGTAATACAGGAATAGCTAAAACACACCTTTTCCTCTACTCGTCGTTGGTTCTTTAGCTTCTCGTTTAGCGCAATTATGTATAGCTCGAAGAATTATCTTCTGACTCGCAGAACTTCTTATCGTAATCAAGTGAGCCATGATACCGACTGCTATCGTACTGATGTTATGTGTTCCTTCTGGGCACTCTAGAGCATATGAAACGGTTAACTATCTTGAAAATATCAACAATAAATTCACTTTTAGTTTCAACTTTCTTCGTAACCCGCCTTCGGGGCAAAAGCGGAGAAATCCGAGATCTGAGTTACGCGTAATGAGTGGTCTTACAAAGATATACAGTAGATGACATCTTGGATATATCTGATATCTGCATGCATGGGTTTTAACGTATGAAGTGTGTGTGATGTACTACAGCTCATCGTCTAGTCTTCTGGATTCCTCCAACATCTCTTCAATAACTTCAATATCGCTTCCCTCATGTGGATTATTCTCGACATCTTGTATAATCACTTCAATATCTTCTATGTCCTTTCCTTCTCCATCATCGTCCAAGACTTCCACTACGTCAGAACTGGTTGAAGACTCAATACCAGCGTGAGGATCAGAAGCTAGATCATCTACACTAGCAACCAAAGCTCCAACTTCAACACCGTTCTCTTCTTTTTGCAGCTTAGCTGCGAATGAAGCTATTTCTCTATCGTATAAATCCCATTCAGGTATTTGACGCGCTCTAACTAATTTTGGTTCTTTCTGCAAAGGTTGAATGTATTTGTCAGTACATTGGGATGTGATCATAAACAATGTTAGAAGCAGTTAAGGACTTACTGTCAAGGGGTTTTGACATAAATCAACTGTTAAATCAAGTCAGCTTCCTGCACCCATATATTCTGATACAACTGTCAGGTTTATTACTCACTTGTCTTGGCACTGGCTAAACTCTCATCACTACACCATGTTTGACACCATAACCAATCCTGATCTAATGTCCAGATAGGTATAGTATCTTGCATTGAGTTAGGTAAATCCTGATCTAAATTGGCTAACGAATTAGGGTCGGCAGATAAAGCATGGTATTGACCACGAAGACGGTCCTGTGGGATTGATAATATTAGCTATCATACAATGCTGGTATGAATGAGACAGCTTACTCCTGTGGCCAGTTGTCGGAATCGTTTCAAATCAACAACATACAATGCACTGTGAATTTTGGTCAGTCTACCATCCTAAGAGGTTGACGCAAATCGGTCACCTCACCTGATATGGTATGGTCTACCTCTTAGAGCATCTCTCCAATATCCAGTCTTCCAGAATCTAAACCCTTCCATTTCTGTTCTACTATCACCCATTGGAGCATAACCATATACTCTGCCATGTAGATCCACATCAACAAGCTCTTTCATGTCGGTCCGTACGATTTGGTCAGCATCTACAAAGATGACTTTATCCAAATCCATGGGGAAGAGAACATCAAGGAACAGAATTTTGTAGCTATATTTGAAATGGTTGGTACAAGCATCAGTCGACCATCCATGATGAGAAATTCCAGGTGTAGCAAACTTATACTGACGCCCAGATTATACGTTGTTTTTCGGTCTGAGCTCTTAGCCAATGGGGCCATTTGTAGGTGACAAACTCATATTGGAACCCATATTCCTCTGCTAATTTGGGTACAAATTCCTATGTTAATAGGTCTGGTCAGCCTTCATCTGCATCCAGGAATCTAGGGCTCATTGTGAACGTACAATGAATGTCGGAGAAAGGAAGTTTTCCTATAATATCAAAATGTCAGCTAGAATTGAATACAGTAAATGAGTAATACTCACAATGAACCAAAATTTGACTGTACTATCTGTATGTTTCATTACACTTAGAATCATGATAGAAGCAAATCTCTATTATTACGGAGAATTTGCATCAGCTTGATCAAACAGAGGATCCTGAACAGCTGATTTTACCTCATATAACAATCCAGAAGCGACTGTGAAGATATTGATATCCGCATGTCTACTTTTAGGTTTTACCGATAACACTTCAGTTGAAAGTCCTACCATAGATTTCATCCTATATCAAATCGATAAAATCAGCTAGGGCGAGCTTTTGTGAAGAAGAAAAAGAGCTTACTTTGAGAAGACAGCTCCGGCAAAAGATTCAGGTTCCTTTAATCGACTTTCTTCTAAAACATCTGCTCTTTCCATACCTTTTTGTCTAATAAATCTAGGTAAGATAGTATTACCTTCGAAGCTATCTAATATCACTCCTGAGCCTGTAACATTTACACTTGCACTGTCCCATCCTTCTTTTCCAACACTATCTAACTCATAAACTTCTCTTCCTCTGCCAGGTCGGATAGATAGATCGTATACTCCAGGTGTAACTTTGAATTGGAAGTATCCTAAATTAGCCATAACTTGTGTATCTGACGCTACTTCAAATCCGTTGCTTGTCAATTGCAATTGTAGCCCCCTTGGTGGAGCATTTGTTGCTTCTCTAGCATGGCCTTCGATCAAAAGCTGTTTAAGTGTGAATGAAACGTGTACAGGAGAATGAACATTCGATAATACAAGGTTATCAAGATCATATGGTGATGTTTTAGGCGATACAATCCAGGAAGGTGGAGCATCTAGTCCTAGAGTGTAGATAGGTGTAGAAGGAAGTTTATCGAATGTTACACCAGGAGCAATGACATTACTATATTGCATAAATTCATTAGTGATCCGCAATCTGGGACACGGCTTGACTTACCCATCAACGTCGAAACTGAGTTTGGAAGGGATAGAAGACCGATAGAACCTTTTCAATTTGACCTAGAACCGACGTGTATCAGCTTATCTGGGTTTTAATCTGAAAGCTTGATCTCGGAAACCCCTTACCTCATTCATGTAAGGCTGAGGTTCAAGATATACTGTTACAGCTACATTTTCCATCTCAGAGAGAGTCTACAAAATTTATCAGCTTGAATTTACGGGATCTGCGAGTGTCTTGTGCGATGCGTACCTGTAGGAGAGTTGACCATTTTTGTGCATTTTCAGAAATGGGATCAACTATAACAGCGACATCCAAAATAGCCTTTTCAGGATCCCCTAGAGTAAATGAGCTGAATGTAGATTTAGTTAGCTATCTCACTGGGCGCTCGTAGATCGTTCAGCAAACTCACAGAGTACCATCATCTAGCTTCTTGTATGACCTTGATCTGGAAGATTGCATGGGTACGAATATACCTTCAGCAGAACTTGGTGCATAGGCTGACGCAACAACAGAGGAGGACATGGAGATGATATTGGCCAAAGTGGATCTGGCAAAGAGTATCAGTATATATAACAGTGATTGTAAGTCTACAGATAACATACCTATCGAAAACGGAAATATCTTCATACATAGTTTGAACTAGATCTATAACCGGTTTTGTTCGCTTTCTATATTCGAATAGTTCGATAGCGTCGAAATCCTCAGCGATGAAGGTTTGAGGTGTCAGAGGTCCTACAAGCTATTCAAATTTACCTCTTAGCTGATACAACAGATACCATTTTCACGTGAATCAACTTACTCTTCCGTTGACCAATAAATGAGGTTTACCATCTCTCAAACCTAATTTCTGTGCGATATCACTACCAACTTTCCAAAATTCTGTAGCAGCCGCAACATCGATCTCAGAACCTTGATGTAAAGTAGCTTTGAACAGTGGATGACCTTCCATATACCGTTGCGTTTGCTCCTCGTTTAGTCTGACTGTCACACAATATTCACCATTTTCATTTGTACTCTCCGCGAAGTCTTGCTCGGATTTAGCCTCATCTTCGGCATTCTCGATTTTTGCAAGACGATCTTCGTTATCATTACTCATGTCTAGAGATTTCAACAGATCCAACAATTCCTCTGATTTGGCTTTGGACAAAAGCGATGAAGCGTGTAGTTGATACAATAATGTAGAAAGTCTATATTTTGATCTTGGTATGGTCGGGTCATCGATAGGGATATGAACGAAGCCTAGTCTGCTTCCACCGTCGGGAGTCTGCAATCTCTTGGTCAGCTGCATACATAACACATAGTATGGCTGGCGTAGACTTACTTCTAAATGTTTTAGAGCATCTTGTACTACCTTTCGCCCATCTTCAGTATCTAAATCGCCTACTACCCATATAGTGACTGGGGTGACACCTTCTCCTCCTGCGGTGAATAACATGGTTGATTAGTCAAGATTTCGGTAGTACGGCTCACGGAATGCAAGTTCACTTACCAGGATAGACGAAATCAGTCGACAGTCTTTTTGTGATATCGCCTTCGAAAAGGTCAATCAGGTTGAAGACTTTTAATTTACCCTCTCCTTGACCGGGGTTGATAAGCTTGTTCCGCCTTTTACTGGTAGAAGGCAGATCATAAAAGAAATTGGAGACATCTTCAGGTGGTTCACCTGTCATTAACTGTATATCAAACATGTAAGTTATGACCCGGTCTGAGTAACACGCTCACATCAACTGACCTGCTCTTGTAAGACAGCGAGCTGCGTTGCCATTTCAGCTTGTACGGTAGCTGTCCAATGCTACAAAGATATATATCAGCTAGAGTTCATTTGAGGGAAAACTATATAGCTTACTCCACCCATGATAGTATGTTTTCCATTGATGAAAAGATGACCTTGACTTGATTCTTCTTTAGTGGCCATAAGTCTTGTCATATAAGCAGCCGTTCTTTCGAGATGAGGGTCGTATAATTCTGTAGAAAGAACCTCTTCAAATGGTAAAGCTGCCTTGACTGAACTTAATGATAACATGTTGTACGATTTCTTCAATGTATCAAGTGTTATCACACCTGGTGTGGTGGGAGTATGTGGTGTAGAGGAAATAAGCTGGAGAGAATATCAATATAGATCTCGTTTGTGAAAATCAAATAAGGCCTTACGTCTGCGAATAATTCACTAGTAGATCCTCGACCAAATGTCTTAACGACATAGTGAAACACCTTGGCCATCTGTGCAGCTACAACAACGTCTGAGTTAGGAGATGATGTTTTTTACTTTGATAAGACTCACATATATCCTCCTTCCCAGGTTCGAACATAGGTACAATACCAAATCTGATAGGCAATCCACGTTGTATCATAGGAGTGACCGCGTTGGCAATGATATCAAGTGAAGATACTTGTGCAAGGTCAAGAACGAAGATCAAGTTCCAAGTGTTTTTCCGGACGGTATGAAATTGACCAGGATATACCTGTCTCAAATACTAAATGAAGGGCATCAGTACATCAAGTTGACCTTTCCATACAAATCGAGTTCACTTACTCCTCCCAAGCTAGCAGGCCAGTTCTTATATCTAAAACCCCACGTCAGCTACAAGAGATTGCGATTCACAATCAGTTAGCTTACCTCTTATCCTTTTCGATATTGTTCCAATACACCACAACATCACCACCTTCTATCCTGTCACTAGCATCTACCACACCTTCTCCTGGCGCATCTTCAATTTGAGCCTCACCAATTAATGGGTCAGATATTAAATCAATAGCTTGTTTTGGTGTGAGACCCAGAGAAGTGAGAGAAATGACGTGTTTTCGTTCAGATCTAATAGCTCGAAGGAGACTATATTACAGTAGAGTCAGCTATATTTACATGTATCTGCATAAAAATCCTGCGCACCCGTACGCATCCGAGCCTTCATTCCAAGCCTTTCCATTGATATATATAGCTTGAGCGGTTCTGTCCCTTTGTAACAGATTTCCAATTTGTTGTCGTATATCATCGGAGACTTGAACTTGTCTAGCTAAAGCAGCAGAATATTTTGGGAAATCCTGTGATAGTTCTTTTAAAGCTTCTAAGGGATTTTGGGAGGATTTTATCAATGTCGCAGATTTTAATCCGAGATCTATAGTAAGCACATGATCAGCTTTCCGCGTGACTCGAATATTACAAGATTATAGGGCTTGAGCATATATACGAACCTCTAATTTCTTCAGTTGTGAGAGGTACGGATAAATCATTCCATGGGTTTTCACCTAATATATCATCAAATATACCAGCTTCGCTGTTGTGTGTACCGTTGCTCTGGCTTTGGGGGGTTGCAGGAGAAGTCGAAGAACCAGTCGCTCTATCGTCAACTACTAGGTAGTCCGTTTTCTTTAATGCCATTTCGCCTCCCCAACCACTCAAAGGTGTTTTCTTCCTAACATTACTTTCGCCAAGGTCTGATTCTTCATCTTCTTTTTCGGTAAAGGAAGCAGGTAGATACCGTATAATGTAATTGAAATTTGGGTATTGTAATTCATGATGTGATAAATAGTTCAGTAACGAAGCTGCATTTTCGGAATTTGGAGAGTAATATAGGGTCGCGGATGACGATGATGGTGATGAAGGTGAAGAGATATGATCGAATGGTAATATTTCAGGTTGAACATTTCTGTTAGATGTGAGAAAGCAAAATCAAATCAGTATCTATATGGTAAGTTCGAATCCACATCAAACGGGAGTGATTAGATATCAGAGAGAACTTACGATTGATGTAAACCTTGTTCAATAGATAGTTCGATATCTTTTTTCAAATCATCTACGAAACAAAAACCTTTATTTTTATATTCTACCCAACCTCCTAAAGATTTACATTTATCTACACCTAATTTAGATTCTTTTGGTTTAATTGTATTTTCATACCAAGAATATTGTGATTGAATTTTTGGTACACTTGTATGTAAAGATAAAGCTAAACTAAAACTTGATAAATCTGAGTTGGATAATGATGGTAATAAATTATGTGAAGATATTAAATCTAAAATGGAATTATATAATCTTTCTTCATTCTCATAATCTTCATTAGATAAACTTGAGATCAATTTGATTAATGGGAAATATGATTTAGGTGATTCTTCATATACTGTTTCACTGTCATAGCGATGGTATGATAATTAGCTTTATCCTATATTTCAGCTCGACATAGACGTTATCAACGCAAACAAACAAATGCATGGTATATGAACTTACAGAATCTCCAATAACAGAGGTGGTGCAGGCCAACTAGTCTCCAAGGATATACTTACAGGAGGAGAATTCGCCTTTACCAGACTCACTCCGGTCAGTAAGTACCCTAGTATAGGTACCAAGGCGAATGTTGACCTCATCTTCGCTCAGCTTGGTTTTCTGTAGGACCAGCTCAATCCAAGATACCTACAATCTTTCAAGGAATGTTGTCTTGTGTAGCTGCATGCTCATCTGTCCTTCAAGTAACTTTTCGGTTAATCAATATCAGCAGTGACGCTATAAGCTGGACGCGTCCTCAGGCCGATGAGCTGTCATCGCAGCGGTGAACGCCGTTCTGGTCGAACAATATTAAATAGCAGTGAGAGATCTAGGAGGACCTCATATATCGTGTACTAGCATTACTATCAAACAATATCATATTTATATATACAACAAGATGATCCGATCATGACTACGAGAACGTGCGATCTATATATACAAGGTGATTGCGGAGTTCGCTGGTTGGAAGAAGAAACCAGGAAGTAACTCAGTCATCGTGGTCTTTCGCCAAAGCTTCTTGCGCTTCTTGCTCCGTTATTTTGGCTACATTTTGACCTTCCGCTTCGAACCCTATGAAATCGTGAGGATTGTGAATCAGCTTCAGCGCCGCATCAGACACCTCACTCATATTAGCCGCATCTGCACCATTTTGTTCATCCCCGCGTTCTATTCTTACATTTTCTCTCCTTGACAGCTACAAACAAGAATGGCTGAAACTTACTTTTCCAGAAATCCTTGTGTTTACCAGCCTTAACTTTCTTTTCTAGATCGTCTATGATATCATTGTAAGTTTCAACTTCCTCGAAAGTCAAAGCAATTTCTCTCATCTCTTTCAAACATTCTAATGCTAATGGATAATTCTGATATGAGAAACTACTTCGAATATTTTCTTCTATAACTAAACCTAAATCTTTTATTGCTTTACGGAAAATATCACCTTCACCTTCAACTAATCTTCTAAAATCTTCTAAAGGATTTTCGTTGGATATCAATCTACCTGATTTGGGTTTCGCTTTGGTTTTTGTTTCGATTTTTAAAGGTTCTATATCTTCATCATCAGATTCAATAAATCTAGGTTTATCACTACCTTTGATAGGAGAGGGTCTCTCTATTTTAGGTTTCACACTTTGAGAATTCGTTGTAGAATCACCTTTAATTTGGCTCGAAGTAGTAGCGTTTTCATCAAAAAGTTCGTCAATATCGATGTACCCTTCATCTTCCCTTAATCCTTCTTTTTGTACCTTCTTTCTAGTTCGAGGAGGTACTTTCTTGATATCTAATGCTTCTTTGAGCTTGTTAGTCAGATCTTCTACTTGCTCTCCTATTTCTGCGGGAGTATCGAAATACTTTGTTAATTCTGGATGAGGCGGACCAAGTGGTTTGGCATCCAGGTCGGCAGTGAGTGAAGCGTGAAAGATAGCTTCCTTAATTCGATGAATAACTGGATTATACGATTTCTGAGGATCAAACCATCTAGGAGATTCGTCTTCCTCTTCAGCTTCAGACATATCTTCGTCATTAGCCTCCGTGTCGTCTTTAGCTCTTTTCGCTTGTTCCTTAGCATATAAGTCTAAGTCCATGGATTCTACTAATTCGTCCATGAGTTCACATTGTTCATCCGTAGGCAGTAAAGGGTGCTCTTTGACTACCTTTCCAGTAGCTGTTTTGTATGTGGTCAGTGAGGGGAACCAGAAGTTATGCTCGTCTTCGGCAAAGGGAAGCTACATAGGAATACTAAAATCAGCTAATTCATGTTGAGAACATGTCTAAAGCTCACCTTAACCCAGTACATGTAATCTAACCTTTTCCCTTCACCCGGAAAGTCCATAGCAGGGACACAGAGGCCGATCACAGGCTCAGCTTGATCTTTCAGCACCCATCTAACCACTGCACACATCCCTCTTAACTCCATACCTTCCACCAGAGCAGAGAATTGTATTTGAGCTTTAGGTGAGGTCAAATCTGGCCATACAAAACGTACTTCACCCATGAGTAGATGTCGTTTGATCTGAGGACCGCTGGGTAAGCTGATGTCCAGCTTTAGTCAAGGAAAAGCTAGCTTACAGCATCCTTGGGGAAGAAACCCAGAATTTCTACTCCTTTTGTTGTATCCATTGGTTCAAACGTATCAGCTTCCATTGGCACCCACGTTGATCCAAATCTCCATGCTTTGACTAAGTCTTCTTTCTCCACAAATTCTTCTTCAGCTTCATCATCTTCGTTTTGAGTGGCTTGCTGAGTAGCGTTAAATTGGTCTAGATAGTCGCCTTGCAAGCCTTGAGATCCGAGTTGACTAGCCATTTGACTTGCTGAAGGTGCATTTTCGACCTTTTTCACGACATATGTACTATGATGTTTGACATCGGCAGAAATCATAGAAGCGAAATCTTCAGGTTTTGGAACTTCTCCACCTTGAGACTGAGATTGGTGAATTATACTTGACATAAGTTGGTTTGAACTTTGCCGCTGATTTCCTAGAGATGGTCGGACAGGTGCTTGTAGATCCATAGCAGGTTTCCAAGCTTTAGATAATGTCGGCGGTCGAGCTTTCATAGTTGCCTTGGAATATTTAATGGGTATAGTAATTGCTTGTTCAGCATCCACCTCAGGCGATCCAACATGTAAATCAATCCCCGATACAGTACCATTGACTACAGATGCTTTGGGCAATCTCGATTCTAACAAGGCATCATCGAATAATTCTAATGTAGGTAACATTTCTTCTGAATTGGTAGTCTTTGCGATTCGCTCGTGGAGCAATGACACGAACGTTCGCCAGAATTTTTCAGATAGCCGCTAGAATGCAGATAAGCCTCTGTTTGCTTAGCAAGAGCCATGCCTAAGCTCACCTTGTTTCTTGTCTTCGTCTTGTCTACTGCTTCATCCAGTGGTTGAAAATCTATCCCTCTGTGTTTTGCAGAATCAGCTCAGCTTACGGTATGTTTATGGGCAGATTCGCTCACATTACCGACAATCTGACACCTAAATCATCGAATCTGTCCATTGCTTCTTCATATTCGTCTTGCTTGAAAGCGCTTTCCCCTAGTCCATGAGTCAGTGGTTGGTGTATACTGCGAATAGAACAGCTTACCATCTGTGATCAGAACAACTTCTAATGCCCAACTCTTTGTATGTTTATGGGTATGTATCATATCCAGAGCTACCATAAGTGTAGATACCGCTATTGACAATGTAAGCCTTAGTGAGTAACCAATGAACTAAGGTGTTTTGGCATAACTTACGATTTCCTTCGTATTTTCCTATATCTAGATTCATAATTACTTCTACAGTCTTTGGTTTTGCGGTTTGTATAGCTACATCACAAGAGACATTCGCGTATGGTGGGTCTTCTTCATCTGGATTCTGTTCCACATAGGCGCGATTGGCTTGATTATTCGTTTCTATAGAGCATGATTTCATCAGCGTTGTTTGACCTGTCGGGTAGCTGCACCATATCTGTTGATATGTTACTTACTGCCTCCATAGCTCAGTATACCGACAGCCTCAGTCTTTCTACCACTGGATATCTGTTATAAGTGAGTTGATGAGCTAGATTGCACATCACTGGCCAAGTACGGCTTTTGTAGCTCACTTTAGGCTCACATTTCCGTGCGACAAACTCTTTCACCAGATCCAATTTCGGTACTTTACTTTCAGTTGCTGGATCTGCCTTGTTCTCGTTCATAGGAGGTGAAACATCTATGGCATAGACGACGAGCGTATAGCCCGCTCTGTCCGAAGGCATGTTGGTATCCTAAGGAGCTTTCCTCGATTCTTGGGACAGGAATACGGTCGAATAATGTTCAAATTCCAAACTAAGGTTGAGTGAACCATCCTGATGTATATTTAGCAGCAGTGTTCTACCGGTAATCTTAAAGTCACAAGTTGTAATGTTTGGATCTGATATCTCAGGCCGGTTGACGTAACTTACCACGGAGACTCGCTATTCTCCGCCGGGATGCCAAGACACTGGCCACGTGTTTAAGGCATGTTAAGGTTGGGTGCATAGCTATAAATATGACGTGTGTACAGCTCAACAGAATATGAGAGAAACAATCAAGTTGAATGAAGCGGTGCTCTGTGCGATAAGTCAATTCTCCTTCATCAAATACATAATATCTATATCATACCATCATTTTGATACAAAACTCTCTTAAAGAATCTTGTTAATCTATACATATATACATATACTCAACACAAAAAAAGACTTCAACATGTCCCGAGCGACCTTGCTCTTGCTAGTGGTAGCGTTAGTAGCGTTATCTTTTACTCCAGGAGTAGCAGCCTTTGGTGCTGGTAAGTCTGCTGACAACTCTTCTTTTCGGCGGAATAAGTAGCTGAAAATCCAGATTCTTTATAGGTAATATTCCAGGATATTCTTACCTTGAAGAAAAAGCCTTCAGACACGGTGATATAGAAGATGTTATAGGAAATTTAATGAAAGCTGCTGGAGGCGGTTTCTTATCTAGAGGAACTAAATTTACACCTCTCGATGTCAAAAGAGTCTACTTGTAAGCTGTTAATTCGTTCTCGAAAGATACAGTTCGATTAAGCTGACATCAAGCGTATAGCGGTAACTGGTTACGTGATTATTCTCAGGTTAGCTAGCTTATGGTAGTTCCAGCCCTTGAAAGTGTAGCTGATTTAGTTATTATGCATCAGGCTGTAGATGTCGGTGCTCTGAAGAAAACCAACTTGCAAACTATTCTTAACGTCGTCATGGTTCTTGGTTTCCTAGGTCTTGGATATGCTACAGGAGAGTTCGAAGTTACAAAAGAAAGATTAGGATGTTACCTCCCAACAGAACATATCGATAATCCGAAAGGTTATGCTGATGGTGAAGATGCAAGACAATACGACGATAGATTAAGAGGTCCAGTTGATCCTAGAGAGCTGGAAATCGATCCTCATACTGGTATGAAAAACTATATCGCTAATGGTGGGTTTTATCCTCGTATCTACGTTCGATCCAATAACTGGCTGGTGACTGACATCATGCAATTTTTGCAGAGAACGGTGGTTGGGCTACATCTAAAGCACTAGTCAGACAAAGACTACAAGAGGTCATTCATTACGGTCGATTATTCAGATCAAATGATAACAAAGCAGATTCATACCAAGCTTTCCAATTACTTGGAAGAGCTCTTCATACTCTGTAGGCTACTTCTTGATTACACGTAGTCCGAGATAGCTGACCTTTGCGATTTAGGGAGGATTTCACCGCTCATTCAAACTGGTGTGAACTTGGTGAGTCATTCAACTTCGGAGTGAGCATAGGGGAGCTGATTTTCAACCCTTGTATAGCTCTTATTTCTATGGGCTATCACAACGTGTTTCCCCATGTCGGTCGAAACACACAAATTCAAGCACCTAATGGCAAGAGTGTATTTCCTCTTGTAACTGGTACTTTTGGTGGTGCTGATTTCATTCACTCCGTCATGGGTGAAGCCACCGACCATTTGAGTCAAGTAAGTGGTAATCGCTTGTATACCCTATTATTGATAGTTAAACAGCTGATTTTGGTTGCTCCTTCCATCAGCAATCAGTATCTGATTTAACCAAACAAATGACTAATGCTAGATCAATCTCAGAAGGTCAATCTAGTTCCGCTGATACTCTTCGACAACTGTTCTTCTCGCTTCCTGGAGGCGAAGGAAATGATATGTCAAGAGATCTGGATGGAATCCAGAACATGCGTGCTGGACAACCTGGTGGAGTCGATCCTTCCAATATGTCCCCGCAAGAATTGCACGACACACTTTGGAAAATTTTGAGTTTTAGAGACTCAGTTATGAAACGAGTTGAAGTGAGTTCGTCAGCGTAAGATGCATCACCATCGTTAACTAGCTGACTTGGCGATTGACACAGAACACCATTGATCGAATCCCTGGTCTTTCGGGTCTTGTCGAGAAGATCTCAAACTCCGTATCCGTCTTCATCATTACCACTCTTGAACCTTTCGTCAAACCTCTCGTTGGAACCGCAACTACAGCTCTAGGTCAAACTTCCCAAGCCGTCATTGATTCTCACGATCAATATGAAGTTTGGAATGACCCATATGCTTCTGATCCTACTCATTCTTTCTTGTCCAAGGTAAGTTAACTGATTATATGATCTCAATACCATCTAGCTGACTTATATGGATTGATAGGATCACTTCGGTCTCATTCTCAATCAACCAGCCGGAGAAATTGCTCAAATCATTGTCGAATACGCCGTCAAATTAGTCGTTCAAGCTTGGGACAACAACAGTATGCCAGTCGAACAAGCTATAGAACCAATCTTAGAAGCTTTATTCCACCCTGACTTCCACAATCCACACTGTATGTTGAAAGTCTTCCCGCGCTGTCCTATAGCTTAAAGCTAATCTACCCCGTTCTTTGCAGCTGAGATTCAGAAGCGAATGTTGGACAAAATGAGAAATTGGATTGATACCGTTCACCAAAAACAAGAAATTCTGAACCGATTAACAGCCGATAAAGTCAAATCTGGTGGAAATAGACGTATCGGAGATACATCACAGTCTACTGGTCACGTCCATAACCAAATGTTACCTGAAGGTGGTCTTCAACAGGTAGTTGCTTCCCACAACATGCATGTGGTAAGTTCTTCACTCAAACTGTAATACCGGAGGGAAGCTGACATGTCGACTTGTCGTAGCCCGGTGCTCAAGTCTTGAATGCTGGCCAAGATTTAATGTCAGGTAAAATGGTGGGTGATAACGGATTCTTGGACCCAGATTGACACACAAGCTGACTATCGTCATCAGCCATGGCAACAAGGGTTCGGTTCAGGTGGTCCAAATGCCTGGAGAGGCATGGATCCAAACGCACCAGATAGCGGAAATCAAGGTGGGCACGCATCAAGCTTTTATAACGATAACAACAATCAACATGGATCTGGACAATCTTACCAACCACAGCATCAACAACCATCGTATGGTAATCAAGGTGGACATGCTGATTCATTCTTTGGTGGAGGAGGTGGTGATCAATCTTCAGGTTACGGTGGTAATAATGGTGGATACAATGCTCCTCCACCTCAACAATACAATCCTCCTTCATACCATCACTCTGCTCCTCCTCAAGATTTCTATAACAACAGTGGTGGTGGTGATGAATACCCTGGGCAAAGGTTCCATGGTCAAGGTCATCATGGTGGACCCCCTCCTGGCCAATACGGTGGACCTCCTCCTGGTCAATATGGTGGCCAACCTACTTATGGCGAACAAATGGCTCAAGGTCACCATCATCAACAACAAGGTCAATGGGGTAATCAAGGTCAATACGGTGGACCACCAGGTGGTTGGCAATAAGCCTCAGAATTGGATTGGTTCAATCGGAGCTGAAAGGGGGACGAGATTGATGATCATGACGGAATCATAGACATAACGAGGCGTTTGTAGTAATTTATAGCAGTATTTCAGAAATGGTATTTCTTGATGAAAATAGACGAGAAGCGAAAATATGGAGATTTATGCATCCGATCCAAATCAAAACATGTATACCGTCAACATGTATGTCTGTTAATGTACACTTGGTTGCCTGATTCATGATTTCACTCGCTGCCATAAAACCCTTTGTCATTGTTGAAAGTACTATCACTGCCTGTGAATACCGGAACCTGTGTTGCCGAAGGGTCGGTTACTGTTAACTTTATCGGTCGACCACCTTCTAACTTTCTGTGGTATTTTTCGCGACTTATATTATCGTTTACAATTTTACTCGTTCTTATTCATTTTGAAAGGTAGTATAAGCCGGTGGAACAGAACGTGTTACAAGCAGACGATGTCGGGTGAGTGGAGTCTCGAGCAAATCTTCGAGTATAAACAAATCGAATAAGCTAATTCGATAATACCTGAAATCGAAATGATCTAGGATTTCAAAATGCTGCTGTGACAAAAGGTATGTAACACTTCAAGACTATCCGAGTACCAATGCTTTGCTCCTCTCTCAAAGAGAAGCCCATATGCTGACAAATGTTATTTTGCATTTGCACTGTGCACTTTAGGGATAATGATCTTACTAGCATTAACATCATTATCAGCTTCTCTACTTGATATAAAACCGTATTTACATTTACAATTAGTACCACATATAACTAAATATCGTCAAGTGAGTTAACCATCTCTTTTCATCGTTCATCTTCTTCGATTCAAATCCAGGTCGATACAATGATCAAGACATTTGGAGGATCTAAGTTGATGATTCGTTATGATTATATTTGCTAGTTTTGGAGAATAGCGATTCATCCTCTAGCATTTGCAAATTCGACTGAACTATTAATGGGTGAGATATTACTATATAATGTAGGAGTTGGAATCGAAAGGTAAATCATCAAGGTGGAACATTCTATCGAAATTAAAGCTGATATGACCCAAATTCAACAGAGCTTTTGGAAGTAGGAAATACGCTGTGAGTATATTATCTTCATATCGTTTCTCTTGGAATTACCATACTCCCATTCCCCTAATCATGCTAACCTTACATGAACGATTGGGATGTATGTTATAGTCATTTATACTAGTATCATCATTGCTTTCGACATTCTTAGCATCAACCGCAATCGTGCTAGGTTATACGTTTGGATTAAATTCGATACCTTCAGGACCATATGGAATAATATTTAGTTTGTGAGTTGTCATTATCTCGATTTTTTTTTCCTTCTTTCAACTGTATTTTATTCGACTGAACCTCGATATATATATGAACTCAGATTATGGCAACAGTATCGTATCTTTCCTTCATTATATCATTTTAAAGTTTTAGGTATAGAGTTTTCAAGTAAAGCATTTAACTGGATTTTAGCTTCTCAAGTGAGTTACTGAATACATCCACTTTTCAAACACATAATCATCCTTCGGATTATCAGTTGTTTCGTTTCATTCATGCGATATCTACTAATCATGCTCACACATGGAACTTTTTCCCATTTTAGTTAATAATCTCAAATCCACCTTCATCGATTTTAATCTCATTAATTGGATTATTAGTTGGATATATATATAGAACAGATACATTATTACCTTTACCTTCATTATCAATTTCAAGAAGAAGATTATTAGTTAAAAAATCATTAAAATCATATAGAATTCCAATATCTATATATCAATTATTATCAAGATTATTTAAACCTTTATTTGGTGATAGTTTACCACCAAGAAGATCACAAAGAGTTTTACCTGGTCAAATTAGTCAAAATCAACAACAATTACAACGAGAATTGAATACCATATTGAGATCTGCAACAGCAGCAGCAGCAGCTTCCACTACGGCAACTACTACAGCAACTTCATTAAATCCTCAACCGAATACTGGTAGTCAGAATTCATCGGCAAGATCAACTTTTAGAAATTTATTAGCAAGTAGATTAAATGCTACCAATGCTTCAAACTCGAATAATTCGGACACAGTTACTGGTAACACAGATGGAAGATCAGATCTAAATTCACGATCTGAAGATCAAGATCAAGATCGAAATAATGAACCTGGTAGTGCAACTGCTGCAATGGGTGAATGGATGAATGAAATGACTGGTAGAGGTGGTACTAGAGTAGCGAGTGAAGAAGAAATATCTACGTGAGTGAATGTATGACTGAAGTCGGAACTCAGATTGGTATATATGACTGAAACTACTATTTTTACCTCTCCATCAGCTTGTCAAATATGTTCCCTAATTTAAGTAGAGAAGTGATAGTTCGAGCACTTCAGACAAAGTGAGTGTTCTGAATCTAATGCAAATCATTTCTTTTACAAAGTCACGTTTCGCGAATTGGAGCTGATCTGTAAACATTGTTCATTTAGCAATTTTAATACAGCTCAAGCTGTAGAAGCTTTGTTACAAGAAAGTGGATAAGGGAAGAGGTTTATAGTGAAAGTGTCATGGTTTGATTATTCATCCTGTATATATGTATTTGGGATTTGTGCAAACAGTTTACCTGTGTTTATACTAAAATGCTGGGTATGTTTTGCTTGTATGTGTCACGTTGTTCGCTGAAGTGATATGAGAAAGAAAAAATAAAGGCTGAGGGATGATCTGATCTATATCATGAAGACTTGACTTCTTGATCCGTGTTTACTAAACCTAAACTGCAATTTTCCAAGTACTCCAATGCAAAATCTGTAATTCTGACGATTATCTTTGGTTTAAGAATCCAATCCTTGTTTTGAACTTAGTTACACCAAATACCCCCAAAATAAACAACGTTCTCTTTGCTTTTGTATAACTTATTCAACCTTTCTAATCATTGTAGGATCATAGTTATCTGATCTCGGAAAACCTATTACATTCAATTTGCCTGTCTACTATTTCTGATCTTGATTTTGATCTTTTACAATATCATTTTCAACCCCACCTAAGGTTTCTAATAATTTATCTAATTTACCTTCTAAATCATTTGCAACATCATCAGCAACCTCAAACTGTTTCATTATTTTTTCAATTTCATCTTCATTCATATTTTCAATATCATCTTCTGATAAACTCATTAACATTGATAATTGTTGTGAGGTCGTTTGATTTATACCTAAATTCATATTTTCAAGTTCAGGTAATTGAGGACTAGATGTTTTTGTAGATTGAGGTTGATTTGCTTGGACGGAATTATTGCTATTTGGATTTCTATTACCTTCCCTATTGCTCATTGATTGTTTGGGTTCTTGCTTTGTCTTATCTGATGTCACTTTCGTATCACCATTGATATCAGGCGATTGGGTGGAGTGGTCGTTGGTTCCGGACATAGCTTGAGCTACTAATTCTAGATCTGATAGTTGGTTCATTGCAGAAGAATGGTTGAACGATAGATATTTGCGATGTAGATATCCAGCTTAGATTCAGAAAAGATTGAGGGATTTAGAGCGACGCAGTAAGATCGAGTGTATGAAGAGCGAAGAAAGAAGGATGAATTGCCTCAGCAAGGAGTAACTCTCAAGCGTTTAAATTGCTTAACCGGTAATGACGCCCGGATAAGATGGCGATTATTGTGCTTTAATTTAATCTTGCTCTCACTACGCTTCACTTTTGCCATATCAATGCATAAAGCCAAAACGTCGTTAGAGAACGAAGTTGCCTATGTGCATTCGTAAAATTTTAAGAAATAGATATCTACAAGAAACCGGTATATAGTCTATAACAGAAGTCGTCTATTCCTCGTCGATTTGACTTTCAGCAATGGTTTCTTCATCAGCACCTGCATCAAAGGCATCATCAGGTACTTTGTAAAGTTTAATTTGTGGCTGTGGTGAGAAATGTACGGTTAGCTAATTAATTCGTACTTTTTATTCGTTAATGCAGAGAAACTTACAGAGTTAGGATCTTTGACTAATACGTATTTACCCTCTGGTTGTTTCAACAGTAAATCTGCGATGGTTCTTACAATACCCCAACCATTGGCTAGAGATACATTCATTTGTCTAGCTAAATCATTTGGTTTGAAATTTTGTACACCGACAATAACATGTCTTTGAGCATCTTTTGAATTTGCTCTTGAAATATAACCCATTTTCATATATTCAGCACCTACTAAAATAGATTGGACTGCCCATCTAGCTAATTTTGCTGAATTGTTTTTCATTTCAGAAGCAACAATAGCACCTTTTTGGATATCTAAATTCTTTCTCCAATCTAAAGTTTTACCTGCTGATCCAGCAGAACCACCTTGTGATCTTGGATCAAATTCATTTAATGCTTTTACTGTGATCAATTGATCTTTTTTACCTAAATATGCATCGGCTTCAGTTCTAACAATTAAATCAAATGTTTCTTCTTCAGAAATTGATAAATCGAATTTTCTATATTTATATAATGTTGAAGCTAAAGGTTCAGTTTCAATTTCAGCAGAATAGAATGGATTTGGTTTTGGTGTATAAGATTTTGATTTTGATTCAATTACTTGTGAAGAGAAATTTTGATTTATATATGTTGCTTCTAATGACAATGATCCAGCAGAATTTATATTTGTTTGATCATCTGAATCTAATGGTGGATCAGCAGCATTTTCATTTACAGTAATATAATCAAATGGTCCAGATTCTCTTTTATCTAAGAATAATTGATCGCCTTTTCTTTCGAATATAATATCCCATGAATTGACTGATCTAGGTGATGTCATTAATACAGATAAGATTGAATCAGTAGCGAAAATTTGAGCAGCTTTCTTTTCGGCCAATTGAGCGATAACTGGATCATCGGATGTTGAAGTGTTGTATCTAACTCTATCAAGGATTTCAAGTGGTTTCTCATTTCTAGTGTTGATTCTGTCGAAAGCTCTATCGTAACCTTGGATAGTACCGTAACTTGCACTATAGTCGAATGCATTTGTCAGTTGAACTGGTCTGTAAAGCTATTTATCTTACCGTCTAACTTACATATCTTCAGCTTCAGATACAGAAAGGTTTAATTTAGCAAGTCTGGTGAAATCAATTTCTTCAAGAACTTGCCAGTCTGGACTGATAGTGACTGAAGAATCTCTAGTTCTTTGAGGCTATCAGAATTTCAAGTATCAGCTATCCGCCTTACATCCTTGTAACTGAAACAATAGCTCACCTTGTTCCAATCACCATAACCACCTCTTGCACCACCTCTACCTCTACCGCCGAAACCACCTCTACCTGCACCTCTACCTCTTGTACCTCTTGTTGGAATAGCATTTCTAAGTGGTCTAGCAGTTCTAATAGGAGCTTTAACTCTAGTGTTGGTTCTTGCACCACTATCTACAAGTGAGAAAGATTTTTCATCTTCATCATGAACGAAACCGAATAAAGTTCCTTCAGCAGCTCCATAAGCTTCTCTACCTTGTCTTCTACCTTGACCTTGTCTTTGTCTACCTGCATTAGCATCAGCAGGTGCATCATGCCAATCTGCAATTCTGGTTACTTTGTCGGATTTGGAGAATGGGGCATATGGGATGCTAAATTGGTGAAGATTGACGGAATGTCAGCATACAGTGACTGTACATGCATCTTTAGCAATGATATTTTCTCCTTTTTCTTGCCCCTTCGTTCACGAACAGATCTACTAAACAGCGATATTACGCAAAATCACGCATCCTTCAACTTGAATAAAACTTGTCTCCAGACTTACTCTTGGAGTTGGGATGGGAGAGCACTACTGCTTGGACCCCACGATCCATCTGCATTGTCTTGAATGTGAGGAAGAGTGAAGCTGAGTGTCATTTTGGGCTATGACTTTTGGTTTTGGGTTTATTTGATATAGCTAAGAATAATCAAGAAATGCCATCAATCTATGTATTTTGGTGATCGCTTGACAAGCAAGAGAAGAACAAGGATATATGAGATGAAAAAGGTCGAAACTTGTAATTCAGGGTAAAAAACATGGCGACCACAAAATGTAATTCTCACCCCCATTTAAATAGTGTACAGTCCACCAAAAAAAGTTTTGATTTCATTTCAATCGGATTACACTCACTCTCTCTTCCTACTCTACACTCTATTCCCCCCCTTCTCTCTTCATCTCCTTTTATTGATTGACAGTAGGAATACTTTTAATATAACTTGTATTAAAATGCCATGATGGCAGAAAATTATGGCTCATCGTCTTCACATACCCTCGACGTAACCCCTCCAGGCCAAAAGGCTAGTGGTGGTAGGAGGAGAAAACCAAAGCCCTCTTCAGGAGGCGACCTTTCGTCAACTCCTTCCAGAGTTGGAATCATTCCTTCGCCAAAAGGCAAGGAGAAGGCTTTAGATGTCGATCTACCTTCATTACCTTCTCAGTCAGCTACTGGCGAGAAGAGAGCAAAGATCAAGAAGAAATACCTCAGAGCTATGAATGGTGAAAGCTCAACACACAGAGCCGATAACCAAATTTCATCCCGTAAACCCCAGCGGAAAGATGACAGTACATGGGATCTTATCCCTGTAGCACAGAATGAAGTGTCTCGCATACCCCCTGTGTGGTCAAACGATGGAAGGTGAGCTGCATCTTACCTGATTTATGTGACACTTTGCTGACTTGATATTGTAGATTCTATTTCACTGTAACTCACACCTCAATTCATATTCACTCTTCCACTGCCCCTTCCTTCGCCCGTCTTTCTACTTTGTCATCTACCCATCCTCAAGGTCACACCAAACCTATCACATCCCTTCACCTCTCCCCTATCAATTCTTTCCAGGTAATATCGTCATCTGAGGATGGTACGATAAAAATATGGGATTGGGTGGCAGGTCGACTTGTAAGAACCATCAAATTTTCCGAACCTCACGCCCAAGTACACCATACCACTTTTGGTGAAGTTGCTGCCAGATGGTGGATTTTTGCGACTGTTACCAACAGTAAAGATGGTTCAGGTTAGTCGACCTTTTCTACTGGCTAAACGAAATTTGTGCTCACTATCCTTCATCCAGGTCATAAGCTTTCGCATCGAGTACTGAGGGTACCTTTCACTGGCTCTATTTCACCTCAATTGGTCGGGAAACTATCAGCACCTCCTTCTGCATTGATCATGTCTCCTAGATCGACATACCTTGTCGCTCTTTCCGCCACAAAAGCATACACATATCGAATGCCTAGCGCTTCTTCCGATCCAAGCGCAGATATCTGGGAACCTAGACCAACATGTGTCAAGTTTGTATCGGACCAATCTTTCACATGTGGTGCCTTTAGTCCGGAAAAAACCTTGGTTACTTCAAGCGAAGAAGAATGGTTTGCTACAGGTGATGAAAAAGGTGTTATCCGATTATGGCATGGTTTAGCTCAAGCCTTTAGACAAGTTGACGCTGCTGCTCAGTCTGCAATTGGCGGTTCAAGTGATCCAAACAAAGCCTTGAATCCTGAGATGGAGAAAAGATTACCTACAACTTCCCTTCATTGGCACGCGCATGCTGTGTCAGCCATTGCTTTTACTCCCTCTGGATCACAACTTTTATCAGTTGGTGAAGAAAGTGTCTTAGTACAGTGGCATCTTGCTTCTGGTAAACGAGAATATATACCTCGATTGGGTGGAAGACCAATTATCAGCTTGGCAGTCAAAAAAGCTAGCCGATTTAATGAGGAAGAATGGTGGATGAGCTTGGCCGACGGAGCAACTATCCGTGTTGGCTCGGCTTCCGGTCATATCGCAAACATAGGACAAGGCGTTAGGCTAGGTGAGCTTTCCGTCCATTATGTTTGCCATCTAGCTGACTTCCGCTACAGATCCTCTAAGACCTACCTCATCCACATCTTCATATCCATTCTCCTTACATCCTTCCACCAGTTCTTTTGTCGTGCCATCATCCCACCCTTCCACTCTCCAATTTATCGATCCTATCGCTTCTACTGTGCTCTTTGACCTTGAGGTTGCTCCGTCTAACAGAGTCAGTCGTCGAGACGAAAAAGAACATGAACCTGTTTCAGTCGAAAAAGTCGCTTTCTCTGATTCGCAAAACGGTCAATCAGTGTGGATGGCTACCTATGAAAGCAGAAAAGGAGATGATATGGAAGGAGGTGGAGCGGTCAAGAATCTGAAAATCTGGAAATGGCAAGATGAGAAGTAAGTAATCTCTTATAGGTGATCTTACCTGACGCTGATATGTTCTCAATCAGATACGCTGTCAATACTCAGTTCCCGCGTCCACATGGCATGTCCCCAATCGTCTCGACTGCATTCTCTCCTCTTCCACAACCAACAAGTACATCTTCCGATACCTCAGTGGTTCCAACGCCTTATCTCTTAACTGCTTCTACCGATGGTACAGCGAAAATATGGCATGTTCGTCAGCTCAAAAGATCACAGCAAGGTAAGTCTTGGTTCCGTTGTATCCCTATATATCATCTTGCAACACCTCTCGCTCCTTTCACTCTTTTAGAAGATGAATAGATTTTCACATTCACTGTCATCCTTATACGGACATCCTTCGGGATAGTGGCGACTTATATTCTGCAATCCTGATATACCCCTCAATCTTCCTGCATTTCTCGGCTCTTGGAAAAGAACGATAATGCTAACCAAAATGATTGGGAAATATAGGTAAATTTGCCAACGCAAAACCTGCTTTGATTGATTGTGAGTGTTCAAGCTATCTCTTATCTACACTATCACTTCTCTCGTACACCATGCGCGGTCCCCAAGGACGAACAAATTTTACAAGCTCAACAGTCCTATGTATACTGAGGATACTATTCTTCTTCTTCAACCCTCTGAGGGGTCCGCGCAATCCTCTTCGTATCTGAATATTCATCTGTCTACGTAATGCAATTGCGTGTGCTAACGAGCGTTATTGGTATAGTGTACTGGTCATGCCGATCATCCTTCGATTATCGTGGTATGCCTATCTACGATTCCGCCTTCTCACCCGATGGAACGATGATTGTTCTTGCCCATGGATCCGTTGTGACCCTGTGGGATGTCGAGAGCAATGTTCTTCTCAAGGTCTTCGATGCTCCTTCTGGTGTACCTATCAAGTCTACCGCATTTGTCGGCCCTGAGGGCAGATTCCTCATCGGTTCTGGCGAAGATCAAGCGATAGTCGTTTGGGATATGCTTTCATGCGAAGGTGAGCCGATTTTTTGCACTGAAATGAGTCTCGTAGCTGACACTTTGAGCAGTGTCATGGTCACTTCTCGATCACCGGGTTCACCAAATCGCAACAGCTGGCGAATTCTTCCTCACTTTCTCGACAACCAACGCGAAGAAAACACTTCTTACCGTCTTCTCCCCTGTTTCTTCAGTACCACTACGAATCATGTCGATTTCACAACCCATCAAACACCTTCAAATTCTGCCCACACCTGCCATTTCTCCCTTATCACTTCATCTTATCGGTGTCGCATCGTCTGGCGAAATATTCCGATTTGGTGATCTTGCTCATTCAGCTGCGCCATTGACGTCGAAATCTGTTTCTACAGCTACCAAACAGCAGGGATTATCAATATGGCAAGAAATGTTTGGCAAAGATGCTTTCCTCGATTCACTTTCTCTCGATGTTGCTGCTACAGATGAAGCTGCTCTCACAGCAACTGCCACTGCTTTACAACAAAGAGTATCTGGTAAAGGCAAACCTGCAGATGTCTTCACTGGTCCAAGTCATACCATGCCGCCGACCGGTATCTTATTTGATGCTTTCATGGATGAGCTCCTTTCAGGACATACCGCTTCATCAACTACCGTGGAAGTTCAAGAAGCTCAAGACGATGATATACTGTATGAAGCTGAACATAAGATTGATATAGATGTACCCTCTGTTCCAACTGTACAAGGCAAAACAGTGGATGATGATGAAATCAAAGGGCTGGAGATCTTCTTCCGCGAAGTTTTAGGCAACGGTAAGCTGCATTTCTCTCGTTACAATGTTCGGACTACAGCTTACATCAAGTTATTCTAGTCTCTTTAAACGTACCCAAAACGCCCGCTGTGAAAAAAGTGAATGGACATTTACCCAACGGTGATCATACATCTGTTGTCACTCCCATAAACAAAAAGCTGAATGGCTTGAATGGGAAATCTACTCATGGAAGTGCGAACAAGATCATAGATGAAGATGAAAGTATGGAAGTCGATGTTGGTCCACCCTCATCAGGCAAAAAAGGAAGTTCAGTCAAGGGTAAAAAGAGGAAAGCGCCTAGAGAAGAGTAGAAGTATCCAGCTACAACCATTATCTCATATATAGTCATTTTGTTGCATTTTCATTATTGATATAGTTGTGCAATGCATATTTTTTGTCATTATACTTGATGTTTGCATTCTATGTTCATTACTTTTTATATCGACAGATCTTTAGCTTGTTTATCAATTTTAACTAATTCGTCAAATTTAACACCTTTTCCACCGAAGATATCTAATGATGACCCGAATGTCAAGTCGACTTTACCATTTGATAATCTATCTACTAAATCTAAATCTGATATATCTGTTGAATACAAAATCCAGGATGTTGGAGTCAGCTAATCATATTTATATATTCTGATATGGGTATTGAAGGCTAATAGAAGATAAATAAATCATGACATTGAAAAGTGACTCACCTTTTGCACCTCCAGCGTATGTTGTCGGTATTGTTACCCATTCACCTAATTCTGTTGAACATTTGATATATTAGCTATTCAATGTGTTATACGTCGTGAATGAGCTAACAAACAAAAACTTACTTGTTACTAATTCTTCATCAATACCTTGACATAAACCTTCAACATCTGCAGCGTGTATCAATAATTCTGAGCAATATTGTTCAATCTGACGAATTGAATCTGGTTGCCAAAACGACATAAACAAAGGGTTTAGTCAGTGTATTCAAGTTCAGTGGGTCATTGATACTGATCAATGAGACGATAAGATGATTCAATTGTTCAAGAAGTTCGATTTCACTCACCTTGATTCACATTCATGTCAGTCAATGTTTTCCATCCATTCATAGCTACTATCCAGCCATTTTCTCTTTTACGACAACTATTGATTATTGACGAGAGTATGAGCCGTTTGATACGATTTCCTGGTACTCATACTATATTTGCGAGACGGTTGACTCACCTTATATCAACTACTAATTTATCTTTACCAACTTTTTCTGATAATCTTTTCAAACGTGATTCATCAAATTTACCTGATGGAAATAGATAACTTGTAACGATAACCTATAAAGCGAAATGAAGTCGATCAATCAGTTGGATTTCATTGATCATTTATACCCTACTGCCTTAAGTACTTGTAAACTAAATATCAGGTAAATGATTATGATAAATATCATTTCTCGAACTCACTTTTTCAGCACCCAAATCTAACCATTCTTGAGCATTATCTTCATTGATTCCACCACCAACTTGCATACCATTTTCCCATGTACTTAAAGCTTCTTTAGCAGCTTCATCGTTATTAGGTCCTAATTTAATTATATGTCCCCCTATCAATTTATTCGATTTATATAAATTGGCAAAATATGATGGTGGATGTCTAAAAGAAAAAGGTGCCAGATACCTCGATCAGCTATTACTTCGCAAATCGGTATTGAAAATCATATAAAGTTGTATATCTAATGAAATGATGTTTGATTCTTGTTTCCCCAGAATATATAATCTTTGTTGAATCTTTTTGCAGTATATACTGATTTAGTCATAAAAATTCATGTATATGCAAGTTCTCTTCTTATGACGGAAGTTTAGATCGCACAAGGACGATAACGTTACTCACTCAGCCACGAAATTCTCTTTTGGGCCTTCACCGCTCAAGCCTGTATCAGTAAGATCTAAAGTTCCGCCAACAATCTGTTTGACTACACCTTGATGTAAATCTATACATGGTCGAAATTGAGAATGCCTTCTATTTGATGATGAGGAGGATGACATCTTGATTATAATTGAAGACACTGAATGGCGCAATAAATACTCAACTGTTTAACTATATTCGAGTTTCTTTCCCGCTTTTTGTGATGAGTACGCTATTGCGATGATAAGACGACTTTCAGTAATGCTGAAAATGTAGATTATCACAAAAAGAAATGCAAGCAAGCAACTGCTAAAAGTCGCTTCGAACGAAATAAATTGGGTCTTAACAAGTGATGATGTCACCTCTTTTTGCTGCCTGGAAGTTTACGTAAACGGCTCTCTTGTTAGTTTCAGAGTTGAGTATTGAGCAGTTCTACAGTAGGTTGAAAAATACGAGGTGACCAGGAGGTTTCGGTGAGCATGGATGTGCGGGTTGTAATGGTTCGCAAAATATCCGAATGAACAGAAATGTTGTACTATCACATAGCGGACTTATAAATCTCGTTCAGTGATCAAGGAGTACTCGATACGAGTATGATTGGCAATGCGGTATCCAGTTGGACTCGCTCCTTCCTGCCTCATTAGTCCAGAGTAGCTTTTGTGGTTTTTTAGGGCCAGGATAAGTAAATGCATACAACAAAGATTGATATTGATTACAAATAGTCTTGAATGAAGCCTATGACTAAAAGTGCTTCTTTATCCCCCCTCCCTTGAACTCGTAGAAATGCGGCCTAGCAAAATAGGTCAGCTTCGAGAATCATGAGGTCTGGTTTGAGCGTTACAGGTCAACTTACGCTAGTTCAACCAGCCAATCTTCATCTATCACAGTGATATCTCTCATAAAGCTTTTAGTGGTTTCCACAACTTCATGGTATATTACCCATCCTGTTGAAGGTTGTCGTGTGAACATGACCGATGATGGGTGCACATGAAGAGTCTACATAGAAACGTATCAGTATATAATACCGAAAACACATCATGACGAATCACTTACAGCTCCTTCTCTAGCACTTCTATATGTACCGTCAGGCATCATTCGAGCGGCATTCTGATTGAAGACCATTAGCTTTATCTGTCTCACCAAAATTGCAGCAAATAGCTTACCTTGAAATATCCCGTAACGAGACATCTTCTCAGCCTCTTCCCATCACCTTCACAGCTGACAATGGGTATATTGAATCGTTCCAAATACTTCTTAAGCTGTTTTCGAATTGATACAGCTCTAGATAAAGCTTTATGGTTTAATCTATGATTACCGCACCAAGACTTATTATTTTGACCAAACTTGACGAAAGCGTTGTATGCTGTGGTCATAGGGGATCAATGTTCAGTTTCTTGATACAGGACATACTTTAAATAGCTAGACTTACCATTCAACAAGGTCAAGTGATCCTGTAGTGTGAGTTATCAGTTAACAACAATATCAGACAGGACTAAAAAGCAAGACTGACGTACCCCTTCTTCAGCAGTGAATTTCCTTCGCTCCAGATCGGACATCATGCCTTTCGTACCTCCTTCTGACATATTAAAGACATTCTGCGAGGATAAGAGATCAGCTATCTGTTGTTATTCAGCCAATGCCATCAAGCCAGCTTACCTGTACAGAAGTCATAGCAGCTATAGTAAGGACCTCTTGTCCACATTTGAATTCATGTGAGTTTAGTAACTGATATGTCATCGTCAGTTCCCGTCATCGACAGATTCGCAAGTAATGACAAGTCAGTTACACCACTTACTATAGCAGCCATCATAGGGTCCAATGGGACTTCAGCCATTCTCTCACCCATAGGTTTAGTCAATCGACCTTCATTGTCTAATGCCTTTAGGCAGTACAAAAACTCTAAAGCCCGAACCATCATTTTCGATGGTGGGGGAGACATAAAATCGAATTTGACTAGATTATCTATACCTAATGCTTTTAACTGCAACAGATATAACGATATATCTGATCTTGTTAATTCTGGAGGTGTTGTCACAGTCATGGGCGAGGATGTATTGTTGTGCACAGGTAGTACAGTTGATGGATATAATCTATAACATTTTCCAGGTGATGTTCGTCCAGCTCGACCTGCTCGTTGATTTGCTGAAGCCAAAGAACAAGGTACAATCGATAATACGTCCATAGATGTTTTAGGGTTGAACGTTTTGAGCTAAGTGAATTTACAGTTTCAGTCCATTGACAATCTTAAGGAGCGATTAGAAAGGGCTTGATTGTATGGCTTACCTTGACAAAACCCGAATCTACGACGTATTTGATTCCGTCTATAGTCACACTTGCTTCCGCTATATTAGTTGAGAATATCACTTTTCTAGTATCTCTAGGTGGAGGATCGAATATCAAGGCTTGTTCTTCTGGAGGTAAGGTAGCGTATAGTGGTAAAGCTAATATCTGAGGCGCAGATTTCGGTAAACTGCGTGATAAGGCCTTAATCATTAACTGATACCATCGAAGGGCAGTCCTTACGCCAGCTGCATGAAACTAACGTTTGTATCCTATCCGAAACTTCCTGTAGTACTTGGTCTATTTCTTCTCTTCCTGTTAGAAATACCAGTATATCTCCCGCTGGTTCCTGTACACTATTCATCAGTATATTGTTCATGGAAAAAAAAAGAGGATATCGGTACCAGACTGACCTTCATGTGTATATCAAATACCGTTTGTACAGCGGCTTCCGCGTAATCTGGACATGGTTCTTTGAGGTAACATACTTCAACTGGGAACATTCTTCCTTCCAGACTGACGACTAAGTTAACGGTCAGCCTGTGCTGACAAAAGACCATATCACGATTCTGCTGACTTACTGATAGCATCATCCTTTGAGCGATCTGATCCATCAGCGTTGGTATTGAAGTATTCCAAGAAATCTTCCCTGATAGCATTGTAAAGATCTTAGCTAAAATATTATATTTCTGAGCAGGATAACATATCTAACATACGCATCGATGGTAGCCGAAGAGATTATAACTCTCAGCTCCGGTCGCTTCTTCATAATCCTATTATTTATATATAATTGAATCAACCACCGAAATATGTCGAATATAAATAGTTAATACGCACTTCTTCAATAAACCCAATAATAAATCGGTATATGCGCCTCTCTCATGTGCTTCGTCAATCTAAGAAGCGACATGATATGAGCTAATAGTTTTTTGGTGAGACAAGAGAAGCAGAGCTTACCATGATAACACTATATTTACTCAGAAGAGGATCTACCATAGTCTCTCTAAAAAGCATACCATCCGTCAAGTACTTTATACGAGTTCTGGTTGGTGACGATAAATCTTCGAATCTTATACTATAACCAACCTATATAATACATCATGTAAGCTTGAATTATAGACCAATAACCCAGAGAGGACACGGTGGTATTGAGCTTACTTCGTCACCTAATACAGACCCAACCTCTTCAGCTACTCTAGTAGCTACACTAGTGGCTGCAACTCTTCTAGGTTGGGTACAAGCTACAACATGATTCTGTGATGTCCATCCTGCTTCATGCAGATATTGAGGTATCTCTGTATCATTGCCGTGTTCATTTCAACTTGATTAGCTGTTTTCCTGACTGGAAAACACACAGCTAAGATCCACAACGGGAAAATAACTTACGAGTAGATTTACCGCAACCGGTTTGACCCACTACGATAACCACCTTATATTTCTCTACACACCATAATAACTTTTCACGATGTTTATAAATCGGTAATCGTTTTCTTTGAGCTTCTAAAGATAGATGTTCATTTCTTGATGAAGATATAGAAGGTAATAATGATCCTTCTGCTTCACTATCTCGATCTAAGGAACTACCTGTAAGTCAAAGAAATGAAGCAGTGTCAGTTTTGCTGGCCAGAGGAAACCAAACGAATGCTGAATAACTTACCTGGAGCTGCTGTACCAGGTTTCCAGAATTGTAGAGGAGGCATAATGCTCCGACTTCTGCCTGATGAGGCTGTTCAACTGAGGGTCTGGATTGACTATAACGGAGACTGAAGTCAAGAGAAAGAACGTCTAAAATGGACGCAGTTGAAATGTAAATAACCGTTCATCATCAATAGCGATTTGGCCACGTGATCAATCATGCATCTCGGCGCGGCGTCTACTGTAATCTTCGACAATAATGTTTCAACAGAATGTTCATCGATTTTGTATAATCGAAAAGCTTTCTACGAGTCCGCTGAACAGCATATAGTGATATGAAAGGACAAAGGTGTTTATGCATGATGATGAAAAACAAGACGTATGTGACTAGGTCTCTCGTGTTATGATGAAGACATGATGAAGAGGTACAAGTAAACGCGTTAAGACCAAAATACTAAAATTACAACAACAAGATAGTTTGATTTTATGCTCGGAAAGATGTGTTCGATGTAATGTTATCCTAGCCGCCGTCGTCCACCCAGGTCCTTGTACAGCTTTCCAAAGCTCTCAAATGTACGATTTCTGGACTGCCATCATCCAGCTCATCCAATCTACCTTTTGATATCATTTTAACAGCTTCGACCGACCTGAGAGCTTTAGTGGCATTTTTGAATTCTTTGATTCTTCCTTCTGCATAGGCGAATCATCAGTCAGTCCGTAATTTTGCTCCTTGGTTTAGCACTTACTGTAAGCTGCAGGGTTATTCCTTGACATGTCCGCGATTTCTACGATACAGGTCAGCTATGTATCGTTCTACAGACGAAACCAAGGCATAGCTTACCATGCTCTAATGCCACAGCGACACCTGCGATTAATTTCCCTCTGCGCGGTCATTTGCCGTGAGCCTGTATCCCATCGAGTATGAATAGACGCTACATACCTATTTGTACCCTTCTCCTTCCTCCCCCAGCCTTTCAAGAGTGATTTAGCTAATTCACCTTTGGCTAAACAACCCATCAAAGAGTCTGTCATCTCTTTCACAGCAGCTTCACGAGCTGGTTTCTACAATGAAATGGATTCAGCTTTATACCCTGCAACGCATGAAAACAGTAGTTGACTAACCTGGATCAGATCACATCTAATTTTGTTAGGTGATCTAGCTATTGGAGGCTTGAAGGCGGTCCTCGATGAAGCTACTTTCCGAGACTTGTTGGCTGTTGGAGCTATGAGGTTGAGGGAATCAGCCGGAAATTTGAGTATCGAGATATATACAACCAGCTTACTTTGGTTATACCAAGCAAACGGCCCGTTACCCCTAACCGGTTCGACGCTATTCAACATTCTATCCGCTTTTATCCTCTGCTCTCTAGTCAATTTCAACTCAGAGGCTGTTCCCTCTTCCGAATCATCTATATATCGCACACCTCTAACAGGGGTAACCATTTCCTGTACTTCTCTGGCCCTTTTGATTGGGGATGTCTGGCGAGATCTTCTATTGTCATTGTTGGCATTATTTGCGAGCGTAATAGTACTCGGTCCAGGTCCAGCAACTGCTCTTCCAGGTGTATGTTGCGAGATATCCCTTTGTCGGATCGGCTGGAATATCCTTTCAGGAACAGGTCTTAATGCCTCAGACGATAAGTCCCTCTCCAGCCTCGGTGTCAGCGAGATTGGTATATGAGGTTGATTGTTAGATCTCGATTCAGGTGTTACAGAAACTTTTGTGCTTGATGAAGACATCAAGCTCTTGGTGCTTGCTGGGACAAGAGGACTACGATTGGCAGATGAAGGAATAGTGGCAGCAGAGGGAGGAGTGTGCATAGTCACTGGATGTGGTCGCAAGGAAGGGAGAAGATCGGGAGGTGGAGCTTGAGCTGGTGGTGTTGGAGGAAGCGAGCTTGGTGATTGTGGTAAGAATAGGGGCTGAGGCGCAGGTTGAGGTGTTTTCGTTAGCTGAGGTGTATCATCGTAATCATCGTCTTCCAAGTCAAATCTGTCGGGTCGAGCGTCGAGCTCCAGTAAGGAGCCGGGAATTGTGCCCTCTTCCGTGATGACATCTAAGTGGTCTGCTGAAGGAGGAGGCGGTAACTCCAGGGGTCTTTCCTCGGGTTGCGAAGCGATGTCCACTCCCTCAGACAACGCCAAAGCCTTGAAGCGAACTTGGTTGCTGTCTTTGCAGGCCTGATAAAACTATCAGTACTAGTGCGAAATGCGAGAAAAGAACTTACATCACACATGGACTCGCAATAAGCTAGTTTGACTTCTGGATCTCGCAAGTCTATGTTTTCACCAAAATATTTACAGATTCCGATATGCCTGCATTGACTCGTATTTTCCAAGAAATGCTGAAGCTAAAAACCGATTATAGTGAATAAGAGCCTCGATGTAGCAGAAACAAATGACGACATACCGCCTTGAAACTGTTTATAGGTGAAAGGGTATTTTCGGGATCCTCTTCCACCGCTTGTTTCTTCCTTTTTCTCTCGTTATCTTCATGATTCCAACGAACCTTTTTAGCGTCCTCTCGAGCTGCAACGATTGATTAGTATCCTTGTTTGAGTTGGATTTTACATCAACGTACAGTAAAATATCAGACAATGGGAGATCTAAGAATGAGGTTGGATATTAGCGCTTTGCATCAAGCGATAGCAGATGCCTTACTCACATGTCGGTCTCGGCCAGCCCGACCTGTCTCTTGATAGTAGCCTGTAAATATATAAGCTCGATTCTGCAACTCTAGATCTCAGCTCACCTTCAAAACTCTTTGGCATATCATAATGAATAACGTAGCGGACATTTGGCTGGTCAATACCCTGAAAATCATTGTTATCAGAAGATGTCGAGTTTAGAGAGATGGACGGTGGCTTACCATTCCAAACGCAATAGTAGCTACAATACACTCTAATCTTCCTTCGTTCCACGCGGCCAAAGTTCCAGGATTAGTAGCTTGCAAAGCCTTGTAATATGGTTGAGCCTTAATCCCTCGCTCCCGTAAGAATTGGGAAACAATTTGGCACTGTTGCTATTTTAGCTTGAATTTTCTCTACTCGTAGCCAAGAACCACTTACATCCTTAGTGGTACGACAGTATACAATACCAGTCACGCATGGTCGAATGATCCCATTTGCGACGTTTCTTGCTCTAGCCTTGGGTTTATATGCTTCAATCCAATCTGCGATCTCCTCCACAGTACTTTTCTGCTCCTCCAGCTCCTCATCGTCCTCAGTGCTCCCTCTTCCTTGATACCGTACCTTGAGCACGATTAGCTACTAGACGAGTTGGGAAATTCCTGACTTACCTCGTAGAACAGGTTAGACCGATTAAATGGCATCACCCACTGTCCATACCCCTTCTTGATACCCAGACTTCGAATGATATCATTTCTTACTTCTTGAGTTGCGGAAGCAGTAAGAGCCTATGATACTATTATAAGCTCGCTTAACGATACTGAAGATGATTTGGTTCAGAAGCTTACAGTGACTGGAATACCACGATATTGCTTCAGGAAATTGCCAAGCTCTCGATATTTCTGTCATTCTTGTGAGCTACATTCACGCGTATACGATGCGAGGTATGATAGCTTACAGGTCGGAAATCCAAACCCCATTCCTACACAGACATTAGCCATATATATAGATCCTTGACAGTAATCGAGCTCACCGAAATCACATGCGCCTGGTGAGTTTTATGCAGTGAGCTACAGCGGCCTAGGCCAATAGAAGACGATAGCTCACCTCATCTACTACTAGTCTAGTCATCTGCTTTTGCCTATAGGTTATATCAAACATGGATCTATGTTTGGGACTAAACAAACTTTCGGGTGTGACGTAGAGCAGTCTGATCTCGGGATGACCTAACGACATTTGCCGACGAATCTAGGAGAATATATCGATAAATATATGATTCAGATGGGCTGAAACGACACTCACTTCCTTCAAATCTCTCTCATTCATGTTCTCCTTCAACATTACTGCTTTGATCCCCTTTTCTACCATATGAGAAACCTGATCTTCCATCAGCGATATAAGAGGTGATACGACGATTGTCACACCATGCTCGATGGTTATGGATGGAAGCTGGAAACACAGTCTGCCAAAATGTCAGCACTGATAACTCACAGGAAGGACAGAAGAGAATGTGGTGTTACGCTTCCTTCACAGGGCGGACGATTTTTCGCAGATGTGATTCACTTACGACTTTCCCAAACCCGTTGGTGCGACAACTATCAAATCACAACCCCTCATAGCATCGGAACAGATTTCCAACTGTGGATGTCTGAACTTGTCATGACCCCAATCTACATCCAGTGTCACTTGAGATTTCCGATGAGAAAGGTCACAATGTAATAACTTACACTTCTTCAGATTCCAGTATAAACTGAATGCATTCTCCTGAGGCGAAACCGTTCTTCTCCATTCCCTCTTTTTTGGTCGGAAGTTATTTCTTGCAAACTGGATAAAGCGATTCACCAAGTCAGCTATATCAAATAGATAAGCAAGAACCAGCTGAGAGGAGGTTTCGGCGCACCTGAGTAGAATTAATCAAATTGGTATACGGCCTTTCAGCAGGCGTCGAACTTGGAAGAGTGAAAGACAAAGCTGCCGCCGACATGGCGGAGCTCAACTTCACGCTGATCCTTCAGCCTGATCGCCCCTTATTAGAATCCTTCTGATCACCAAGATTGATAAAGCAGTATATAGACCAAGAAAACGGATTGCTGATCGGTGCAAGAAGTAAGTTAAGATAAATTTGTTGATTAAAATGAAGAGAATTGAAAAAAGGTTGACATCACTTTTTTGTTTTTACGGTTCGACATGACATGATGGTAACCGATCAAAACATCAGTCGCGCGTGTTTGCCACTCACGTAATTAGGCTTCCCTGATTAATATAAAATTACGCATACCTATTTTAGTTGTTTACGATTTTTAAACGATTTGACGCGTTTTGGTGCGACGCTTAGGACCCGGTTGTAGCGAAATAATGTCAAAACAAATCAACAAACATCCAAAATATCATTTTACCTCTATTTCCATAGGTATCATTGCTTGAAACAACGCAATTATAGGTAAGAAAGAGGAGGTTCTCAATACAAATCAAAAGGATAAGAGGGATTTTTTCAACAGCAACGTGAGTGATCTTACTTACATGAGACTTCAAATGTAAAAGCAGTGTGCACCAGGATTTGTAGTCAGAACAAACGGTCCAAGCACTCTGCTTAATCACACAACTTTGACTGAACATTGACGCATCTTCGACTTGACCCTCATCACTAAGGCTTGGTCATCATCATCTGATACTTATAAGGCATTTTATATATAGGTCTTCCTTCTAGCCTTTCCGTCTTACCGAATTAAACATCGATTGGTTGGCTTCATTATCTTGCCTTTGTTCGAGTTCTGGTCATCTGAAATAGGTTCAAACTACAGATACACTCACAGCTTTACCTATCACGTCGAAGCCTACGGGCACTTACAACATGGACGATCCATTCGCCGCTTCCCCAATGAGAGGTACCTTACCTCGACAGCGATCTCGTCCAAATCTTTCCAATCCTATACCTGCACCACCTTCATCTCGTTCTATATCATCTATGGCACGAACACCTTCTCCGCAGAAGAAACGACAAGAAATGACTGGTCAAGCATTACGACAACATTTACAATCGTTGCTAGAACAAAAGTCTACACAGTTACAGACTTTAGGTAACATGGGTCAAGAGATTTTGAGACAGCAGCAAGATTTAGAAGGAAGGATAAGGGAATTCGAAGATGCGGATGAAAGTGATGATGAGGAGATCAGAGCGGATACGAAAGAGAAATTGCAAGAACTAGATCAAGCTATGAGAACATGGGAAAATCAGAACGAAGATATGATGAGAGAATTAGGTGGAAAGGTTAGTGCAACTGATTGCAGGAGTTTCGTACTGTTCAGCTGACGATTTCTCAGGCATTGGATTCATTCGATGAAACATCACTTACCGTTCCTACACCGACAAAAGGTAGTCAAAATCCTGCTCCAAGTACACTCACACGACGTCAGCGGAATGCTCAACATCGAGCTTTAGATATGGAATTTGCAACTGAAATTGGTCAAAACCTCTTAGTGGAAGTGAGAAGATTACAAGCTTTGTTGAGTGAGAGGGATCGTGCGTTGGAGAAAATCTCTGAAGAAAAAGAAAATTGGGAAGGGGAGAAACAAAGTATATTGAACGCTATCAGATCAGCGGAGACTAGTGTTGGTAAGTTATTCCTTGTACGATTCCACTATATCATAAAACTGATGAATCTGCTTAGAGCGATACAAGGAGGAAAATTGGAATCTCGAGGTCAACCTTCAAGAGTTGCGAACTTCCCTTGCTGATGTACAGGAGCAGTTCAACAAATCCAATGCTGAACAAACTAGACTTACTAAAACATTGGTATCCGCTAGAGAAGCTGCTGAAGCATATAAGACTGATGCTGAAAAGAATGCTCAAATGGTTGAAGATCTTAAAGTCAAACATGAAACTGATATGGCTCAAGCTAGAAAAACCACTGCCGTCTTACAAAGAGATAAAAGTGATCTTCTCACTGAATTAAATGGTGAAAGACTACGTCGTGTCAGTGCTGGAAGAGGAAGATTATCCAAGAGCATGAGTGCCAGTCCTGGTATGCTTGGTCCTAATGGTGTCGAAGAAGAAGATGATGTCTTTGCTGCTGGAGGAAAAGGCAATACTAGTCCAACTAAACGTGGTCCAGGATTCGACGATAACGACAAAGCTCTTTCGCCATCTCAATTATACGAATCTGACTTCGACTCACCAAATCCAACTCCTTCCAAACCTTTCCCACGATCTCCTCTTGGAGATATGTATGTCAACGAAATTGATGAATTACGGGACAACCTCGCTAAAGCTCAACGAGAAATACAAATACTCAGAGATGAAAATACTAGAAATAGGTCAATCAGTGATATATCCTCTAATAAGAGTGTCGATGAATTTGGAACTAGAACACCAGGTGCCGATTGGGAAGACGATGAAGGAACGATCGGAAGTAGTGGTAGAGGAAGAGGATCTACCCGAGGTAGAAGAGGTAGAGGAAGAGGGATTGCCGCTAGTATTGGACGAAAACTTGGTTTCAATCGTGCTATTACCGGTCTTACCAGTACTCCAGGAGACAAGAGTTTCAATTCTGCAAGCTCTGGTACACCTGATCTTCTTCGGACTCGAGGTATCTCAAGTAGTCCTGCACCTTCCACTCCAGGTACACCAAGTGGTGAAGCTCTTCGTCGAGTATTCGGGCAAAGCAACGCCTCTGTCGATACCTTCAACTCACCCAGCTTATCTAACCGTTCATCGGACAGTCTTGGTCACCAAAGGGGCTTCATGGCTCCCGCAGGAAGTGCACTTGCAGATGAAATTGGTACTCAAATCGCTTCAACCGCAACTGAATATGTGGACGCTGCAATCATGACTGATGATTGGGAACCTATTAGAGTCATAGTTCCATCTGCAAATCTAAACATTGAAAATGGTACTTTACGTGCACTACAGATAATGACTACAGCGGCGTCAAACGCATCAATTGCTGAATGGGCATTACAAACACCTAAACGAGCTTCATTCGATGAATCATTCCATGATGAAGAACCTTTACCTTCTACACCTAATCAAAGACAACAAGGAGGAGATGCTACACCGACGAAGAACACAGTGTCTTTACCACCCATGCCAAGTAGATTAGCTAATGTATTTACAAGATCAGATTCAATCGAAGATTCAATGTCAGTCATAACAGGAACAGACACAGAAGCAGATTATGAAGATGCAAGAGAGACTGTTGGTACTTTGACACCATCGCAATCACACTCAGAATTACCTACAGATACCGAAGCTTATCAAACTGGACAAGAATGGCCAAATGAGTCTTCTGCTGATTCTGATTCGGATGATGAGCATGCTAGAGAACATACAATGCGTGGATTGAAATTATCTGGTCTTAATAGTAATAATAACAACAATACTTGGTCTGCTGCTAAACAAGCACATAAAATGGCAAGCAGAGATAGAATTATTGAAAAATTCATCGAAATTCCAGTTGATAGAATTGTTGAAATTGAAAAAATCGTTGAAGTTCAAGTCCCCGTTGAGAAAATTGTAGAAGTTCCAGTAGAAAAGATAGTGGAAATTGAAAAAATCGTTGAGGTACCTGTCGAACGTATAGTAGAAGTTCAAAAGACTGTTGAAGTCCCAATCGAAGTTGAAAAAATCGTTGAGATTGAAAAGAGAGTAGAAGTCCCGGTAGAGATCGAAAAGATCGTTGAAAAGATCATTGAAGTACCTGTGAACCGAATCGTCGAAATTCCTGTTGAAAAGATCGTTGAAAAGATTATCGAAGTACCTGTGGATCGAGTTGTGGAAATTCCCGTTGAAAAGATCGTTGAAAAGATCGTGGAAGTTCCAGTGGAGAAAATCATTGAAGTACCTATTGAAGTCGAAAAGATCGTTGAAATCGAAAAACGAGTTGAGATACCAGTCGAAAAGATTGTGGAAGTAGAAAAAGTGGTAGAAGTAGAAAAAATCGTTCAAGTACCTGTCGACAAAATTATTGAAGTTGAAAAGATCGTCGAGGTTGAAAAACGAGTTGAGGTACCTGTGGAGAAAATTGTGGAAGTTCAAGTTGAAAAGATCGTGGAAGTACCTGTTGAGAAGATAGTAGAAATCGAAAAACGGGTAGAAGTTCCAGTCGAGAAGATTGTGGAAGTACCCGTTGAAAGAATTGTCGAAGTTGAGAAGATAGTGGAAGTAGAAAAGATAGTAGAGGTACCTGTAACTGTTGAAGTTGAAAAGATAGTCGAAAAAGAAATCGAGAAACTCATTGAAGTACCTGTGGAGAAGATTGTTGAAGTTACAGTCGAAAAGATAGTTGAGATTGAAAAACCTGTTGATCGAATTGTAGAGGTTGAAAAATTGGTTGAACTCGTCAAGATTGAAGAAAAGATTGTCGAGGTTGAGAAACCTGTTGAAGTTATCAAAGAAGTTCAAGTTGAGAAGATAGTCGAAACAATCGTCGAGATACCTAAAGTTGTTGAGGTTGAGAAGATAGTAGAGAAAATAGTGGAAGTGGAAAAGATTGTTGAAAAACCTATCAATATCGAAGTCGAAAAATTAGTTGAACGGGTTATAGAAGTCGAAAAACCTGTTGAAAAGGTTGTAGAGGTGGTCAAGATTGTGGAGAAGATAGTTGAAGTTCCTAAAGAGATCGAAGTCATCAAGGAAGTCCAAGTTGAAGTGCCTGTAGAAAAGATTGTGGAAGTGATCAAGGAGATTGAAATCGAAAAGAGGGTAGAAATACCTGTCGAAGTAGAAAGGATAGTTGAAAAGATGGTGGAAGTTCCAGTGGAAATTGAAAAGAGAGTCGAAGTGCCCGTAGAAGTTGAAAAGATTGTTGAAAAACGCGTAGAGATACCCGTTGAAGTGGTCAAAATAGTTGAAAAAGTAGTTGAAAGGATTGTTGAAGTACCTGTAGAAGTTGAAAAGGTAGTGGAGAAAATAGTGGAAAAAAGTGTCGAAGTTCCAGTTGAAGTGGAGAAGATTGTCGAGAAAATGGTTGAAATTGAGAAACGGGTTGAAGTACCCGTTGAGAAGGTTATAGAAGTGGAAAAGATCGTTCAAGTTGAGAACCGAGTTGAGGTGCCAGTAGAAAAGATTGTTGAAGTTGAGAAGATCGTTGAAAAGATTGTCGAGAAAATAATCGAAGTACCTGTTGAAAAGGTTGTCGAAATTGAGAAGATTGTCGAGGTTCCAGTTGAAAAGATTGTAGAAATCGAAAAAATTGTCGAAGTCCCAGTTGAAAAAATCATCACCGTTACCAAAACTATCGAAATACCTATCGAAAAGATCGTTACCGTCGAGAAAATAGTTGAAGTACCCGTTTCTTCACTCAAAACTGCTCAATCTGGTTCAGGTATGCAAACTGAACCTTTCCCTTCAACACCTTCTTCACCACTTGCACCTGCTCCAGATATTTCACTCTTCCGAGTCAATCCTGGTGCCAACTATGACTTCCTTAAAGCTCCTCCTGCACCTGGTCTTTTAGGTAAACGAGGGAGTCGAAGAATATCCAATGAGAATCTTTCATCAGATTCTGGATTACCTCAAAACAGAGAGCTTGGTTCTCCAGCTAATATCGATGGTCTACCACCTTCTTCACCTACTGGATCTACTGCACCAGATAGAACTAGACCTCCAACAATCTCACTACCTCCACCACCTGACATGCCTCCTCCTCCTAATACAGTAACGAAGAAAATGTCGACTGGTCCACCACCTAGACCAATGTCACCGCCTCCTGATGATTTCGTTCAACGTGCTACCACACCTACAATGCAAATGAGTATAAATCGACATGGATCACGTACAGCACCTTCGTCATCTGCTGCTATAAGGACTAATTATGGTGATATGCCACCACCCGCAACAAGACAACCTTCAAGAGCAAGTTTCAGAGTACCTTCTACACCTGGAAGAGAACAAGATCCATCATGGTTAAAATCAAGAGAAAGTGTTAAGAGAAAAGCAACAAAAGTCATTTCTTCATCTGGTTATGCATCAGCTTCATCAAGTATATCAGGACATGTTAATGAACACGATAGAAATCCATCATTATCATCTTTCGACAGTTATGCAGCTTCACAACAAAATGGAGATACTACTGTTCAGCAACAACAACAAAACACACATGGAACAACTGACCAATCGACTATTCACGCTATAACTCAAACCATGATTGGTGAATATTTGTACAAATATACAAGAAGAACTGTAGGTAAAGGTCAATCTTCAAATAGACACAGAAGATTCTTCTGGGTACATCCATATACAAAAACTTTATATTGGAGTTCAGAAGATCCAGGTTCAGGTAGCGCTTCTGAATCTTCAGCTAAGTCTGGTAAGTTGACATTCAGCTAAAGTCAAGTGTTCAAAGCTGATAAGGAAATACTTTGGTCTAGTGTTTATCTCAAGTGTAAGGTCTATTGAAGATCCTAATATACAACCGCCTGGTTTATTCAATAAGAGTATCATTGTCGCAACTCCAGGTAGAGAGATTCAGTTCACTGCTGAAAACAAAGAGAGACATGATCTTTGGATGTCTGTAAGTATATTATCTTGGCTGTGAATCACCGAGATGAAGACAGCTAATTCCACTAACACATTAAACAGGCCCTTCAATTCTTGTTACAACAACAGAATGCGTCATCTAGTACATCACATTTAGCAGAATCAAGTATCAAACATAACACATCGCATACAGGATTATCTTCCATACCTGATGAACAAGGTAGATTGACCACTGCTAAAGTCCCATCAAAATCACCAATGTCCTTAAGATCATTCGGATCAGAGAGACGATCTTCTTCAATAAACAATATAACACCAAGAGCAGTTAGATCGACTTCGTCAATGTCACATAACCCAAATGTTCGATCAGGTTCAACAATGGGTAAAAGAGCTGGAACAGCTGCACATGAATATATGAGAAGACATGAAGTTCCAAATACAATTCATGGTGGACATAGGTATAAAGGTGCTTATAAAGGTGCACCCATAGCTGATCAAGATGATTTTGATATGTTATCAAGGGATGATGGGATTGATTTAGATGATAGTTTTGAAGGTTTGGAAAATGTTAGAGGTGAGTTCGACTCATACCGTTCATTACATCTTGCTAATCACTAAACAACGTCGCTTCACTTTATAGCATGCTGCGATGGTAAACACCTCGTGGGACATCATCATCACCACCACGACCATCCGAACGTACCTAAAACACCAGCTAGATCACAAACTCCATCAATAAGGGCTTGGTCGATGAGATCAACAGGTACAGGTACAGGAAGAAGACAATCAAATGCTTCGTCGAGACCAATCCAAAACCTAAATCATAACAACAATGACGGTGAAAGTATATTTTCTACTGCAAAGAAGATAAACTCAATTAGAAGTAAATCTGCTATGGGACATAGAGATAGATATTGATAGTCTAGGATTACTAGGGTAATCGTCCTTGATGTTTCGCATTTCACATATACATAAACATAACCATACTTATATTCTTTAATTTCTTTCTCGTTTTCTGTTACTTTGATTTTTGGTATTTGGGATGATCGACTTTGTATATTATACGGATTTTGGTACATAGATTAAATATGAATTATACGTTCATTTATGAATAATGATAAAGACAATCCTGGCTGTCCTCAATCTTTCCATCCGATCCACCTTGCACGCGTATCTGCATTTCTTGCTTTTATTGTACATTCAATAGACTGCGAAGAAGCTAAGCAAGATATCACTTACCATGCGTTTATCGATTTGCAGAATATGATATTCAAAGTGCCACATTGATATGGTATATAATCCCGCCTCCACTTCTTCTTGAGTTAGTTACTCCACCTCCACGTTCACGTTCTTTAGAATTCCATCCCATCTCATCGCATGTCATCGTAGGTACGAGTATCACAGTATATATGTTCTTCCTTGCATTATTTTATCGTTTTACGGATAAAGGAGCAACAAACAAATGTTCAGATCCCTTTTAACAACTTCAACTAGAACTTTACGTGTAAATCAATACAGAAACTTTTCTGCTACAGCAATTAAAATGGGTGTCACAGTCGAAGTGAGTGTTCCTCCAATACTTCCTTTGTGTGGTCGCTCGTTGCTATCACACAAGAATCATATGCTAATTTTCCGAACTTCATGACACAGACTCTTTCTCAAGGTGATGGTAAAACCTTCCCAAAACCTGGAGACCAAGTCACCATTCACTGTTAGTACTGCTACCCTTATATCCATCTTGCAATAATAATGATCGATTACCTATTTCGCCCGTACTAATTGTCCTTTCGTATCTCTATATAGACGTTGGTACCCTCCTCGATGGATCCAAATTCGATTCTTCAAGAGATAGAGGATCACCATTCGTCTGCAGAATCGGTCAAGGGTGAGTTGAACGCGCTACTACTGCACTTCAATTCGATGCTTCCGCGTTTGTGGCACATATCATACCAACAATTGTCCACGACTGTGCCCTGTCTAATCATATTACAATTCTTTCTACTTCTATAGTCAAGTCATCAAAGGCTGGGACGAAGGTGTTCCTCAACTCTCAGTTGGTCAAAAAGCCATCTTGACCTGTACTCCTGACTATGCATACGGAATTAAAGGGTTCCCCCCGCAAGTATCAATCTCCATCATCTCTACATTGTGATGTTGCTGACTATTTCATTCCACAGTGTTATCCCCGCTAACTCCACCTTGAAGTTCGAAGGTGAATTTTCATTTCCTCGTATTTTGTAGTGAAGGATAGTGTGCTGATTGATTATCGTATTTGAACAGTGGAACTTCTCAAAGTTAACTAAGCTGTGGCGATGTTCCGTTTCGTTCAGTATCTCTAGAAGAGCATGGAAGTCATAAGACTTTATGGATTGAGATGAAGTGAAGGTGGAACGGCATGATAGGTTATATACAAATGAAAATATGCAGCGAGAATGAATCTGAATAAGGGAGTTTCATTGGCAAAGCTAGTGAGCTCGCTGCGTATTACATGAGAATTGTCTTACTTCTATGAACCAACTAAATATATCAACAAACGATTCCAATCCGATCCATTCCATTTACTGTTTTCTTTGAGATTTCAATGATCTTAGATTGTCCACAATAACCTTATAACCCTCCATCTTTACTATTGTGCGGTGATCTTCGTTTCGGGAGAGGGGGGGACGTGACTGTGAGATGAATGGAACTCCGCTTGGCTTTAGCTCGGGGAGAGAAGGTGCCCAGGGAACTTTGTCTGAGCAGAAATTGCGGTGTCGTTAAGATAAAAGATAAAATACTCACCATTTACCGTATTTGACGGTCCTGCAGTAGCAATAGATCCATGTAACTTGGTAGAAAAATGGGAAATTTTCTTTTCATCCGGTATGTGCTCTGCCTTCTCATTCAACTTTGTTTTCTTCTTCTCTGGACCTAACGATGATACTGCGTTTGTGATTTTCTTACTGATATTATCCGAATCGCTTGTTACTGATGTACTTGTGTACGTCGAGTTTTTACGTTTTCTTGCTTCTTTTGTCACGGTCTCACCTTTCTTAACTGAAGTGATGGGAATCCCAGAATCTGTTTTGTGAGATGATGAAGCTTCTGAATTATTCGTATCCCCAAAAAAGATTGAGTCAAAACTCTGCTTCAATTGATCAAAGGAGACATCTTTATCATTTGGTAGCTTAGAATTGTTTTTAGTCATGATGTGTATAGATACTACAATATCGCGATATGGAAGATGCACTGGAAACAAGAAGCAACGTCAGAATAAGGCTGCTCAACTCATATATATCAAGTCAAGTGAAAGGATGACATGGACTCAGTGACATTGCTAGAGTCAGCTTTTACTGATACATGTACAACAAAATAGTGACTGTATTCTGATCAGCTGTACTTATACACTCGAAAATGATCAATTATTATTCCCCTTTTCAGCCTAAATGTATTTACGTAGGACATAACCGATGTTTTGATGGATGGTATGATCGTCAGTCACCCAAAGGAAGGTCAACAGGATATTGCAGAAGATGTTCTTCCAGCGAAACCAAAATTGAAGTTCTTTTTGAAAGTAGTGCATAGGACAAGTAGATATTCCCAGTGAGTAGCGGTTCGGTTCGGAGAGCGATTAATATGCTGAGACTATTATTTAAATTTGAGCTTGACAAGAGAATCATTATACAAGATATTCATGAATATATTGCTTTTTAGCGACAAAACCTACCTTATAAGTCAATCACATTTTCAAGGTACCATCATTCTGCAAAATGATGTTGCGAAAGAAAAGTGGAGGTGGAATACCTAAAAGGTTTTTGAACCCGTTAACCGAGGTATTAGAAATAAGGTTCCGATGATAGAGACTACCGAGTGTCTACAAGCTATACTAAAGACCAATGATATATAGTATAATATAATGATTTTGAGACGACGAGAGAGAACAAGAACTGTTACTCAGCTGGATATCGATAAGGATGACTTGATTGTAGCTATCAATAGGTTGGAAGAAGAGCAAAGATCGATATGCAAGGTTATACTCGTTCTAAAGTATATTTCTGACAACATTGTGATTGACAACCTTGCTGAATACGACATCGAGCCCTGGAAGCCGCTTCAGCGATGTGTGATATTATTGGAGTTGTCCGTAGTTGGCCATCAAGATAGGAGACCGGTACGTGACATATGCTGAAAAATCAAGAATTTATGCTGAACAATCAAGAATCTATGCTGAACAATCAAGAATTTATGCTGAAAAATCGAGAATCTATGCTGAAAAATCAAGAATCTATGCTGAACAATCAAGGGGTTTATGGTGAACAATCATGAGTTGATGCTGAACGATCAAGACAATAAATACGGTTTTGTAACAAAGGATATCTATCTTCAAGTTGATATATCTTCAAGTTGCTACCGATATCTTCTGCTGGTAAAAAGTATAGATCATTGCGACAAGATTCTTGTTTTGACCATGTTGTCAAAATGTATATACATGCTGCAGTATCGTCACGTCGATCACCGCCTATATAACCGGCGGAATGTGTTCAAAGATCAAACATTTCCGATTGTTTAGATCTATCGTTATGGACAAAGTATGAGAAATTCAAGCCTGCCCAGGAAGTTGCAGACGCGCAAGCCAATGGTGCTAAATTGATCATATGGGATCACAATGAGAAATTCAAGCCTGCCCAGGAAGTTGCAGACGCGCAAGCCAATGGTGCTAAATTGATCATATGGGATCACAATGAGAAATTGTCAGGGCACCGGTCCCGAGTATATAGCCGAGGAGTATAAGTCCTACTTGAGACCAGTAGACTGATACGGTTTACTAAGCTTGGGTAACAAATGACTAGGGGTTACCACTAGACTTGTGAAGATGGTCGACTGCGGTTGGTGAAGATAGTCTGGAAGGATCGAGCAGACTTGTCGAGTTGAGTTCGAGGTGATATCAATTTATAGTAGAGTAAACTATTTAAAGACTATCTACTGAAAAGGATGAAGGATAAGGTTGTTGAGGATAAAGGGGTGGCTATGGTGAGGATTGATTAAGTTGACTAAATGACAAATTGATATTTTGATCCTTGAGAGGAAAAAGGATCAAAGAAACTATGAAATGTCCAGCCTTTATATACCTTTTGATTTCCCGTTTTAGGTTCTCATTCCGTTGACTAACTTCCATTGGTTTCCATTGAGTTTCTTCCATTGGTGAGGTTCGTTGAGCATTTGATGGTGGCATTAGCCCAATGGTAGGTCCCAATGGTAGTCGTTGGTAAAGCTACAATGTGTACTTAGCGTTGGTAGTATACCATTGTATAATGCCCATTCCTCATTTTCCATTGGTGATTGTTCGATGTGTATTAACCATTGTTCTATTACCATTGTACTGATATAGTTCTACATTTGTCAGGTCGTGACAGAAATTCAAGCCTGCCCAGGAACTTGCAGACACGCAAGCCAATGGTGCTAAATTGTGTTATGATATACTCTGTATCTCCTAACTGTCATGTCGGCCACCACCGGTAACCTCCATGACACGCGATCGACAATTACGTAACCTCAACACTCGGTCAACTTCATTTAGATTATCGTTCAACAACGAAGGATATCCTTCCCTCTTAACGGATATCCTTCGCAATTGGTGGATATCCTTCATAAACTACGGATATCCTTGGTTGGTTCAACTTCTACATCGTCCAACATTAGAAGTCACTTCGAGAACATTAGAGCAGGACGCGATGGACTTTATATATATCATTATTCTTAGAATTCATAACTCTTTCCTTTCCTTATGAATTCTCTATTGTTGTCTCTCTACTATAACTATTGAACACAGAATCGATAATCGCGATAGCTCAGCTCACCATACTGCTACAACGCCTATTGTCCTAGTTTGGTCTTCGAACGCTGAGTATCTCGTTCCCTTTTCAAGGAAATCCTTCAGTGCGACGGATTTTCCTTCATATTTCAAGGAATTCCCTCATTCGCGAACGATATCCTTCCTATCGTCGGATATCCTTCGGTTTAAGTCAATTCCCCTATTTTAATACTGGTTACGTTGTATGAATCGGGCCTTCTAGCTGAGGTATCGCTTGATCATCGTGACATCGAGTATCCTCGACGAGGTACTTAGTCTTCAGTTATCTTGATAGTTAAGCGTGTTCTACCTATATTAAGAGAGCCCCGCCACTGGTAGGTTGCCTCCTAACAAATTGATCATATGGGATCACAATGAGAAATTCAAGCCTGCCCAGGAACTTACAGACGCGCAAGCCAATGGTGCCGAGTTGATCATATGGGATTTTTTATTGACCTTGATCTCGCCTGTGTCATGAATGGATCTACCTAACGATGAGTATCACTGATACTGTCGATAACATCAAATAGATCAGTACTTTGACTCAAGTATGGTGAAAGAAGACTATCTATTTGAGTGCTAAAGATGTGCTGAAGCCCGTCTAATCGCGCCTCCTACTACCGTTGATCTCATGGTTGCACTACCATCCATCAGATTGTCAGGGAACGTACACTCATTTAGCGATAGGCCCTACTATTTATGTCGAAGTTGAGTCTTTAAGATTTATAGGACAACAGTAGCATAAATCAAGCTAAGCAAGTGTACTACAATGTATAAGAATGACTACAAACTAAGATCGACGAGGAAAGTACAATTTATTCAGCTAGAACGTCCTTTCTTATATACCTTTTTCTGTGTCTATTCTATCATCCATATTTGTCGAAGTTCGACGATGTTAAGCGAAGTTGATGGCAATTCCGATGATTCTGCTGTAGAGTTCAGCCTTATTACTCTATGCGTCGATGTTGTTGAGTTCGATGTATTTCTTGTTCTTCCGATGTTATATTTATTACTGTATCCGTCGTTGAAGTGATCATTGACGTGTGTTCAGTCGCCGAGGTTCGCAAGTTATCGATTTGGTATCATGACACAGATCAACGTATCGTTGCAGCTTGAACAGGAGAGACCTCATAGGCAAACATAGGTTGAACGACCGCATCCTCAGATACGTCGACAGCTATGGTCATTGTGGCACAGGACAAATGTTTTATCAAACTCTCAATGACTATGAAGGCAATCCTGTTTTTGGGACGACCAGTCACAGAAATCCGGTCAATCAACGCGAACAGTGTGTGACTTGTCATCGTTTCATTCATCGCGTATCATTCTATAATACATATAACTCTAAAACCCATATCATATCGTATATATACATCATAAAGAGTCGTAAGCCAATATAACCTTCAAGCTGGGTATACCGCTGTTAAGAGGAGTAACAAAATCGGAATTATTAAAGGTGATTGTGATTTCATTGGTGATTGTGTTATAGTTCCAAATGTGGTAATCAATGTGATATTGAGTTCAATTGTGGCAACCTAAGATTTTCATTCGTCTGACTTCAATCATGGCTGTTGTACAACTTCAATTTTCATTCTAACCGGCATTAATGTGCGTGTGAATATGACAATCAGAATATGTAACGAATGGTAGATATGATCGAAACGGAACTCACTCGTGGATTTGCACAGATCGCATCAATTCTACTTCTTCACCAAATTTCAGTTATTGTTCGATCTACCATAACCGTATTCCTCGAGCTCTCGTAATGTTTGAGCACTAAGCTGTGACCCTAAGAATTGAAGACCTTCTTCCTGTATTGTCTGTTCTAACAATTCATAGCACCGGGTGATACCGACGCTTTTCTCTTCTAGCGCCTTAGATATCGAACTATGAGTTCGGGTAGGAAGTACAAGTTGAATGGCATTAGCGAGACCGACGGGATACACTTCGAGAGGTTGTGTCGGATCGACCGGAGCTTCTCCAAGAACATATAGGCATCTATAGAAGATTTGATATGTCAGTGAGGTAGAAGAATTTCCCGTCTTCCAGACTTACACAGCCACTAAGGCTTGTTCTTGTAGAGACCAATAATTGTAGTCGAGTCCGGTTTTGCCAGCGGCTTTCCGCGCGGCTTCTGTGGCGAGTTTGTCTATTAAGTTGTAAACCAGGTTGTTTCGAGTTTCTCTAGACAAAACTACGCCTGGAAACTCCTCCTTAATCCGATTACCTTGTCATAAGGTTTACGTCAGCATATATTGTCCCGATTTTCCTTTGATTGATGGTTGAAACATAACTCACCTATATAAGCAATCATCTCCACCTTGGTGGCGTTAGCTTCTCGGTGAGATCTCGCCAACAACGTCCTCCACGTCTTCCAGTCATTCTGGGCAATCTGTAAAGTGGCGAACGGTTCATCGGGACTATTAGCTGCATTATTCAAAATTTGAATTCCCTTTTGAAGATCCGCCTGCACAGCCCATCTAACTCTTCGAGCTTCAATATGATTTGTTGGATTCTTAATATGTGATGCGATCATATTGTATCCCTTTTTGAATGAGTCCGCCACCTTGGCATTAATTATAGTCCAGGGATTAGACCTCTTCGAATAGAGATCTACACAATTTGTTAACAAGGACACACCAGGTTCTCGAGTTATGACTTACACCACAACGCTCTCAGAGTCATCTCTTTAGGTTCACCGTTAGAGTACAGCTTCATAGTGCCACGTACTGGATGTTGAAGTGTAGGAGGAAAGATATCTGCATAATTTTCGCGTCCTAAGATGGCCACCTCTCTAGAAGTCACCTGACACAACTGAAACCAGTCAGCGTTATTCTCTATATACTGACTCACTTTAGCCAAAACATCTCTGGCCTTGCGTAAAGCCTCCCCATCAACTTCATCTTCCCATGTTCCCGTCCGTACTATGTCTCAATATTAGCTTGATTTTCTGGGGGTGGTCTTACAGATGAGGACCAACCTTTGTAATTTGCGTAATATCTAAGGTTGAACATATAATTCAGCTAAATCAATGATTATCAAGCACTTACGCTTTACGGTCAGATAAGTCTTTCTTAGAGAAAGCGTACTTTCTGCTATGTTTCGATAACCAGTTTCTAAGATCCTCAGTTGATAGTGACTTGCGAGATGGATCAGTATAATCTATCGATCGAGACAGAAAGTCAGCTCCTACACTTCTACTGGGAGAACGTTACTTGCTGATCAATAGCCATGCCATCCGCCACAAGTGATCGAAAGCCAATTTCTCTCGTCCCTTTAAAGACTTTAAGATCAAGAGGCAAACGTCGATAGGCTCGAACCCTGCTATGGTTTCCCACACGCTTAGTGCATTGTCGTATCTTGAGATGGTGCTATCGTAGCTGGCAGACCCAGGCTCTGGAAATTTATCGGAAGTATCGCCACTCAAATAGAATGGGTTGTATGGTGAAGGACAGAAGTAAAATGTTAAAATCCATATAGGAGAGCTGTAATTATGTTAACAACGTTCTTTTGTCGACGACTCACTCTTTCCAGCTCCGTAATCTAGGAATTATCACATAGGGCCGTGTTTCATGAGAATAAGCTATCGACACAGGACTCGATTTGACCAAGATTACGTCCGCGAACCCTACCGACAGTCTGAGGCAGAAGAAGGAGGTCAATCGATATCGAATCGATGCTATCTTGAGCTTACATGTACTCACTTTTGAGCATCTGACAATGTTACCTCTACCAGCATATGGGTAGTGATAATCTGATTATCTTGGAGAGGACAATTCAAGATTCTGGGGATCGTGGGTGGTGATGTAGGTCGGCACTATAGTTGTTAGCTAATTAGCATGGTAGTGAAACTCACGTTGGTCATAGCCAGGAACTTCGAAATATTGACTTGTTCAACAGATAAGCCTCCATATTGTAAACCGTGACATGCCTGTTTCACATCATCGAAATCCAAGGAAAGTATATCGACACCAGAGGTTGAGTGCTGTAAAACGAAGTTTTCTACCTTATCGATAATTTCGGTAAGAAGGAAGGTCTCCTTCGCGAAAGAAAAATGACAGGGTTCAGTCCAGGACGTCGTTTTGAAGCTGTTTAGCACTTACTGAATTTTCCTCAAACAGAAACGTTTTCATCAAAGACCCAATGTATTGTTCATCATACACAACTTCAAGCTTTACCATAAAGGGTCCATTCTGTACTTTTACTGGGATGAGATCCCTTTGTTGGAATTGTTCCCATTCGGAATATCCGAATTCGACGGTATCACCTTCATTAGAGATAACAGGTATAGCATGTAATCGTATTTTTGTAATCTGGAGAATGTGCGCATTGAGGGTGAGCAATTGCGGTATTCATGAGGTAAATATTTCAGAATTCGAGAAAAGTCACGTTGCACTCACTTCTTCTTTTAATTCTTCATCAAGCAAATATAACCAGCGTTGTCGTGCTTTCTTAACCGACTGATCTTCATTATCTTCGTCGAAAGCAATAAGAACCGAACTGATGGGTCAGCGTGATACACCCCCCTCTTGTAAACTCACTTCCTCATTTGTCCAATAGTGGTCGATTCTTGAGATTGATAGAGATCGTTGAGGTGAAGAGCCACCGCTCGGTAAAAAGCTTGTAAACCTGTGATAGTATCTCTAACGCAGGCCTGGGGAGAACAGAAATCAGCTGTGATACCAGCACAATGTTAACCTACAATGTCTCGTTGCGTGGCAATAAAGTTCTGGGCACTCATATTTGATGTTGTTATCTTACTTCAATACAGTGACGAATAAGAGCAATGATCACAATCAGAGAAATGAGTTACATTTCGAGTTTACCTAGAATCAAAATACTGTAATTGCATAAGTACTTGACTTGAAACGCGATTACTACTTGTTGAATCGGAGATAAGACATTCCAGGGTCGGCGTTAAGGGAAAGCGGTTCAATGACACGTCATTATTTTTCCGCGGTATTGGCTCACTCAGCGTTTCCACCCCACGGAATCTATAGTACGGTATGGCTTATCTCCCTAACCCTTAATGTCGTAAGTAACCAATAGATAAGTTAATCTTTTACGTTTTTCTCTCTATACATTCTGGTCTCCGCATTTTTCTCTTTCGATAGGGACAACCAACTAACAGTACGCTCTTCCCTTACGATGGATGATTCACACAAAGAAAGAAATGAAGAGCCAGCTGATAACATGGACGAAGAGGTGGAGGTGAATGGTAAGCTGTGTTGACTTTCGCATCATGTTATGTTACATGAACTTGACTTTGGGTGCAGATGATGGAGACGAATCTCTTGATCTTGGCGTAACTCTATTATCAGCGGAAATACATTCTTCATCTCAGACTTCCGAGTCTGAGCATTTTCTGTATAGAAAAGCAAAAGAGGATCTAGTCTTTCTTTATGAAAAGACGAGTGAGGTAGACAAAAAGGAGGTAAGTGAAGAAACGTTATGTGAACTCAGCTAAACAAGAAATACTGTTATAGTCGGCACGCACCTATGATTGGCTTGTAGACCGGTTTATGGAGACAGTGGATTTTTCTAAAAATTGGAAAATAGTGTGAGTCGTAACCTGATATAGATTCTGCTGACAAGAATGACTATAGCACAACGAACCAATCAACTAAACGGTTCATTGTTCCTGGAGGCGAAACATTCTGCTCTTTACATCCAGCTATTAGTAGTATCATCGAACATCAGTCAGAGCAGCTATCTGGGTTAGAAATAGTTTTGGCTATTATTCTTCAACATAACCCGGTGGTGTTACGCTTCCTTCAAAAGTGAGCTTAATATAAATATAGAAGGAGATCGTTGATGTTCCTACAACAGAGCCATTCGCCACAACACTTTCTTAGACTACAAGCAAATAGATGAAATGAGTCTCGGTAACGCAAGGAATTCCGTTAGAGGTGGGGTGTATGGTTTGAAGTTCAATGATGTGAGTGTCTGATAATGCTAAATGATCTTTCTACTAATGGTTTTAATTTAGGGAAGCATAATCATTGGTCACGCTCTAAGTAATGGATTCAAAGGTCGTTTGGACGGACGATTATACTCTGAGGCTACCAAGGTAGTAAATGCTGTTGGACCAGGTGAGTGCACAGCTGCGAATACTCTGCGTTACAAATCGTTTTATTAATGGGTTACAATCTTAAGGTATCGATGATCAACGAAGGAAACGCATGGATTATATCTTGTTCGATGTAGATGAGGTTGCTGTCACCTCTACCGGGCTTAGATGGTTAGCAATGGCAATAGAAACGCTTTTTATAGTCATGTTTGGCTCAACTCGCCCGGGTTATGGGCTGAACTCGAGATCTGCTGATCCAGGAGCTCAATTTGGCGGTTTATCAGTATCTCAAGTGATAGAGGTCTGGCGTAAAGTGAAAGAGGTTACGGATTCAGGCGAGGTTATACCGCCACTCAAAATCCACAGAAATGGTACGTGTACTTGAGCGATCGATGTGTGTTCACTGTACAATCTGTATTTTTGCACTTACATCTATTGATAGCCCATCGGTCAGATAGCTTTCAAACTTGGTGCACAAAATATAACCTAAAAGAAATGTTACCCAAGCGGATATTCATTCTTATTCGATCAATCTCTCCTATCGCCGATTCTGGACAATTCAGTGCTTTCCCTCCTTTAAGGAAAGGTGCTTGGCTTCTTAGTGGTCCTCGTCAAAGAGGTAAAGGAGTAACTATATACTCCGCTACAAGAACTACTGTTTTCAAATCTCCTGCTGCGGACCGAAACCGTAGGTGCAGTAATGTTGGACTGTTGAATGACGTACTGATAGCCAGACAACCTTGCAGGATGTATCGACGATTACGGATTGAACCTTATCACCAACGTGCTCGATGTATCTGATATTGCCAAACGATTGCTTGCCAGATACCCTTCCGAGACTATCGAGGAGCCTGTCAAAAAGACAGTCTCAGGGAACAAGTTATCTCGGAAAATCAAAAGTACTAAGAAAGATGTACCAGCCACACAAGAAGAAGCGGAAGAATATGAGGACGATGAGATGGAATTTGACATGGACTAAATCGTTAAAAAGAAAATACTCGTTGCATTAGCTCTACAGATTACCTGTAAAATCTTATACCATATGCAGAACTGAATCACAACATGACTATAGCTAAGGGATATTCCTGCCCAAATGCATCTGAGTTTCTAACTATCCACGTCCGATAAATGGCATGCCCGAAGCACTTAAACCATACCAAAATTCGACATTAGCTTGTTATCTCTTTCTTCACCAAACCGGGTAAATCAGTCTCAAACTTACAGTATTTCTAAACTTAATATATCAACTTCTTTGCCTAATCCAGCAATGAATCCCACAGTTTTAGCTACATTATCAACACTCATTGTAGGTTCTTTCTTTATTGATCCATCAGCTTGTACAGATCCAGCAGACACGTATGATGCCATGTCTGTCGATGCGTTTCCTATATCGATTTGGGAACAGGTTATATTGTATTTACGTCCATCTAAAGATGTTGATCGAGTTAAACCTGTTATAGCGTGTTTAGATACTGTATAAGATGTGTTGTCTAAATTATCACATCATATGATCAGCTCTCTCATCACATCAAAGTCAATGATAACGATCATTCGACTCACTAGGTCTAGGTGCAGTAGCTGATATACTACCGTTATTGATGATTCTACCACCTTGAGGAGATTGATCTTTCATTATGTTAAACGCGAGTTTCGTGAACTACAAAATATTTTGTAAAGTATGTTCAGCTCAAAATGGAATATAAAGGATAGTATACAAGAATCAATTGAAAGTGCATTAGCTTACCAGAACAGCACCCATAATATTGATGTCTAACACTTGTCTAAAGAGGGTCATATCCTGATCTTCGAAACCTCCTTCAGACTTGTAATTGACCCCGGCGTTCTAAAGTAACAGATGTATAGATCGAAGTTAGTAAAGCTGCTGTATTGGTAAATTCCTGTCGACACTTCAGAAAATTCGACAAGGGTGAAACCTCTGAAAAGACTTTCATAACTTACATTAAACACTAGATCTAATCTACCATATTTCTCTTTTATCGTCTTTTCCAAGCTGTTTACAAATTCTTCATTGGTAGCATCTCCAGCAGCAATTTCACTTATAGTACCATTCCGTAACAAATCTGCTGTTTTCTGTAATTCCTCTTGTCTTCTGCCAACTAGGATCAAAACTAACTGTTCTGGATGACTTGAAGAAGGGAATATTTCTGATAAATGAACAGATGTCGCTCTTCCTATTCCTGCTGATGCACCTGTTACGATGATCACTCTTTTGTTTTCGGATGCCATTTTGGGTTCTTCTTCTGAGCCTCTTTTGATTCTGTCTTGAGTTTCGATGCTTTAAGCTTGATAATTATTCACAGTCCAGTATCATCCTTGTTCTCATTTCGGTCAACGTATATACCTACTACACATCTTTGACCTGCCATAACGGAATCACGGCCCGGTGACCGTTATCAGCTGTTCCCCCATGGGGAGTTGAGCCTGAAGTTTCCGTTATCACTGAATACCACTTTTACAAGAATTCCACGTCATACTAATGTACTTACACATACGGCGTTATGCGGTGAATGCGAGTGCACGGTAGCGCCTGATTTTGTGAACATGACTTTTTGGTGCCTTAAGCATATCGTGTTGTTTACTTTTATGGACCATGCTGTAGACACGTGAGCTGTGTGCTATATTCTGCGGTTGTGTGACTTGGGTGAAAGATGTAAATTAATTATAAAGTAAGAAAGTGTGAAAAGGTCAATGTTGAATGTGTTTAATACATAAATTACATCAATTCAATCAACCAACTTTTTTCATTATAACTCATAGGTATCGGATTCGCGGTTTGGAGAAGGCTGATACCGTGTTTGTATTCTTTCTCACCTTGATCAACACCCATGGCACCGGTATTCAGCTCTATCGTCTTATGATTTCTTGATAACGGACCTACTTCACTACGCAACAGACTGCCTCCTGATTCTTGTCGTCATTTCAGCACCTCTATCGCTTCACCCCTGGATTCCAGCTTCTTGTCAATAGCTTGTTACTTCTTCGATCATCCAACATGCCCGTAACTAAAAAGAAAGGAACATTATTCGCTATTTACGCAGATACACCTGAAAGACCATCATCATCAGCCTCTTCGTCTTCGGCATCATTGACATCATCCAAAATTCAAAATATACCGAAATCACCTTCCAAAAGGACAAGCAGTAGAAAAGCTTTAGGATCACTACAACCAAAGCCTATTGAAAAACCCACATCAACGTTAAAGTCAAAAGGGTTAGGTGGAGATGAAAATAAAAATGGTCATAACTCGAACAAACATAAACCGTTGAATGAAGATATAAAGACATTATCCAAAAATAAGCTACCATCATTATCATCCATCAAGTCATCTGATTTACCCCTCAAGACCAAATCTCAGCTTAGTGAACAACCTACACAATCTCTTACATCGATACTTACTAAAACGCGTACGAAATCATCTATCGCTGTTTTCTCGGATGATCCTCCCGCTACAACCTCTAAATCTGAACTTTCGACCATCAACAAATCTACTTCATCAACATCAACATCAACATCAAATCAAAGGAAACCGTTATCATCCTCAATACCTAAAGTAGTCACATCATCACCTAAAGCACGTAAACTGGCTCCTCCAGCACCCATCTTGACTACATCCCCTTCTGGATCATTCAAAAGATCTCGTGATTTACTTTCACCTTTACCTATCATTCCGACTTCCACTACCACACTTTCGTCATCTTCATCAAGAAAAAACCTTACAGTAGAAGAACGATCAGACGATCCAAGTGAATCACCTGCGAAAAGAAATAAATTATCTACTCATTTTCATGTATTAGATGAATCAACATTAGCATCTACATCAACATCAACGCCTACACGAAGAATCTTAAATAGATCATTAGATTCTAATTTTTCTTTGGGTGATAAAGAGAATATCGGATCGCCTATAGTAGCGCCAATAAACTGTTCACCTGCATCATCTGTAAATGATTCACCAGCAAGTAGAACAAGATCAAAAATACGTGCTTTAACTTTAAATTGTACCCAAAGTCCTCTACGTGGAAATGGAAATGAAGGCATTTCTACAAGAAATAGATCAAATACAAGTGGGAGTACAAGAGTTAAAGTAAATAAAGTTGAAAGATTAGTTGGAAATGGTAGAAATACATTAACATTGAAGAAAGGCAGAGAATTATCAAATTTAATTACTGATGAAAATACAGAAGCACAAGTGAAAAAATTGGTTGGATCACCTTTGAGCAGTAAAAGTAAGAAAGGTATTAATGATCATGAAATCAAAGATATCGATATGTTAGGTGATGTAAGTGATGCTTATGGAGCAAATAAATTTGATGAACCTCAAGGATTCAAAACTCAACGAGTAAGTTCGCAATTCACATTTAATGTATTACGATTCAGTAATGAATGAAGTAAGAAGGTCGAGAACAAACGGCTAAATCAAACGATCTTTCACTATCTCTTTTTCTAGCGATAAACCATTGATAAAATTAGATCAGCAACGAATGAATGCAATATTCATATGTAGGAAAAATAATGATCACAAAGGGTTCTATCATTCAATACTCTCAATCCAGATATATATACCCTTTATCCTTACAATACGAGACAAAAATAACGACTACCAATATACGATACCATCATGACCAACCATGACCTCAACATGAAAATATAAAACTTCAGATACAGTAGAAGGAACAAAATATACGATTAACATAAACCAAAATATCAGTCATTCATAAGCTATCTTCATAATCATAATCACACATCTAAGTTATATACCATATACAATATATTTCTTCTTCTTGTCCTTGTCTTTATCATTAGTCTGGGTTTGTTTTGTGCATATTATCATTCTCTATCACGATTTTTATATTATAACAAAGTATTTATATCTTATATTGCCGTATAACCAAACGATATATCACAAATAATATATACCTTCATAATGACCAAGGAGTATATATACATATCATAAATTATATACAAAATATGCATTCCATATTCAATTGAGGGAAAACCGTTCAGTAATGGATGGAGTCAATATGCATTGGCGAACGAATAATAACAGTGTAGAAAATGAGGGTATATATATATATTATATGCAAGAATATCTAGATTTGATCGATTTAATGAGAAAAGTTCGTTATATACGTTAATTTTATTAATTTCAAGTCTTTGGTTCTATTTATTATTCTATTCGATACAATTTATTATTGAATTCTTTGCAATATCTTCTGATTGTTGTTCATCTTTTTTCCTATATCCATTCAATCTAATCTATTTTTATCTATATGTAAACTGCTCCAGCAAAAATTGCAGGTCTATGATCTGATCTACCTTCAAGTTGTCTCATACTGAGGATTAAAATTGAAATACAATATATCATCAGTTTAAGCTTTTCATACCAGTTGACTAAATGTATCAACTTACCCAGCATCATCAATAGTACCATAATGTAAACATCTAACTTCACCTTTTCTCCATTTTTTTTCTATTTTATCTGGATTATCAATACTTATTAAAATATCATTTTGATTGTTGTTTTGTGATGTTGAACGATGTAACCAACTTGGTAAATCTTTTAAAAATCTTAAAAAAGTATTTTTATCTGTTTCTCTACCAATATGATGATGATCTACACCTAAACCTGTATTTTGTTGAGTTCCAGATGTTGTGGTTGAAGTTTCAATTGGATTTGTTGACGTATGTATTGTATTTATTCTTTGTATAGGATTACTTGTACTTAACAATGTTGATGAAGAAGATCTTGATGTTGAATTGGAAGTTGAGTTATCAGTGATTTTGATTGATTGTTTAGGATTGTTATTATCATTGTTATTTGAGCTATGTGGGGTGTGCGATATAGTTTTAATCCTTCTGTCATGATCGAATATTCTCAAAGAAGAATGCTTCTTATCTGGATTTGAGGAATTCTCGCTATGAATCGAGACGTCAATATTTGGGTTCCGACCTTGCATTGAAGCATCCCCGCTATTAGATCCAAGTATACCATCACTCATTCTACCTTTCTTGATAGGTTCTTTTGTCTTAGCTGTAGATATTTCGATTCCAATAGAATCCGAATTACTTCTAGGCCTTTCACCTGTCGACTTTGGTTTTAACCTATCTAGCGTCGGTGATATAGGTGTACTAGGTTGTTTTGCAGGTGAATTAGGACTTGACATAGTCTGTAACGGCGATTGAAATTGTTGCGATTGCTGAGAAATAGTTTGCAAGGAAGGTAGATGACCTGAAGCTGAACGTGGTCTATCAAGTAATGGAGGTCTAATCTGTCCAGGTGCAGAGCCTGATTTGATCATTCCAATACCTAATGAAGGTGTTAATCTAGATGGACTTCTCGAGGATGGTGCAGAGTTATTTACTAGATAATGATGTTGTTGATTTCTTTCTTTTGTAGGTGAAGATGAATTTGATCGCAAGGGAGATGCTTTTCTAGGTGAAGGAATTAATCCTTCTTCGCGAACGTAGGAAGGATTCAAAGGTGATAATGTTGGTGAATCAGGCGGTGAAGCTACAAAAGAAGTTTCAACTGAATGTGAATTTGAAGTATAATTGTATTCATTTCCTCTCGGCGGTGTAGAATTACCGGTACCATCGGGTGAAGCTGAATTGCGTATACGTAGATTCAATCGATCCGTTGGTCCTGGATCCATAGATGATGTGCGACCCATTTGAAGTTTAAGATGTCCACCAAGATTGGAAAATACATTTGAAAGTCGATGAAATGGTGTATGCGAGTCGATCTGAAGGTCTACAGTAGGGGAAGGAGAAGGTTCATCTTCGGGATCAGGTATGATATGCGCTTTCCATAGAACTCGATCGCACTATACGACCAAAATACGTGATTAGCGATTCTCTGTATGGATTTGCTACGATCGATTCTCAACTGAGATGGCTTAGCGAAGTTAGACTACTTACCCAACTCGGTACCCTTTGCTTTTTCGACGTATCGTAGACACCTTCTCTCCTATCGGTTACATCGACCGTTTCTTCTTCATCTTCATCATCACCATTAGTTGCCCTAACTGATTTATTCGACATTGTCCTTTTCATTAGACTCAATCTTCTCGTAAAAGGCTGTGGACGATCTGGATTCTGATCTGTTGGCGGTGAAGATGAGTGTGTGCTTCGTGCTCCTTTCGGGCCATCAGGCGGTGGACCTAAAGAAGGATGTTCGTTTGATCCAACAAACCTTGAAGAAGTAGATACTCTTCTATTCCCTCTATCGGACTCTGTTGGTGTAGAAGGTCCGTCTTCATCTCGATCAGTCTCATCATCCGGTTGAGAAATATAACTTGATATTGAAGTTCTTCTTGAATCATTATTATTAAAGGCTTCCGAATCTTTCCTACTTCTAATTGAATTCCTTCTTCTTACACTAGCCTTCCTACCTATTCCTCTTCCTATTCCTTTTCTACGTGGAGAAGGGGTAAGTATGCCATCCATCTTAACTAATCCTAATAGATGTCTCGTTTTCTCTTTCAACGCAACGTCAAAAGGTCGATGTTGATTTTTGTAAGTCATAGGCATATCATATGAATCATCGTCAATATCCGTTCCAGCTCCAGATGTATACCGACTCGAATCAAATGATCTTCTGGATAAGTCGCCCTCGGTCATTTCATCGTCACTACCTCCCGGTCGTCCAGCTTGATGATGGGTGAAAGGTGTATCTGGATCACCGTCATCTACCTCTACCTCCTCGATTGCGTCTCCTTCGGGGACGTAGGATAAGTTCTTTGACACATTCGCGCTGCTGCTCATCTCGAATGATGCGACTGATGCTGAAGACTTGCGTCGCCTCATCGTCTTCCGTACTTCTCTGTTGGTAGCACGTACACTCTTCCATACCTAGGTATGATTTATCGGTCAGCCGCAGCGCGATCGTAATAGTAAGCATTACTCACATCGTATTTAAAGGTGCAAGGGAAATCAATTGGACCTTCTTCAAAACCAGGAAACGGGTTAAGGCTACTATTCTGCATCACATTTTTCAGTTGATCCCACATGAGCAGTTCCGAGTATTCTATTTGACAGTTAAAAGAGATTAGCTGTATGCGCATTGGATAGCGGTGAAAGGCAGCTCACTTTTCTGTTCGATAAGCCAATCCGCATGGAGCCGAGAAAGCTCGATTCGGAAGTTGACTACAAGTGTGCTAAATTAGCTAATGGTCAAGAGTGCAAACTGAGCACGACTTACGATCTCCGCACCAGAAGACAGTATCAAAGCGATCCGTTATATCTAATAAAGTATTGTTAGCAATTTGAGGCCTTGTCGATTCAGAGTGATTTATCTTACCTTCTGCAGCAGCTCTAGGATCTTCTTTTGGCAAAAAGCAATCGAGCCTTAGTTCTGACTTGATTTTCGCTATATTTGACAACCTAGCATGCATGCGTCCAGTATGTGCTGCAAGATGGGAGTTGACGAAGAGGAATCGGTGATCGGCAAGTTTCAGACTTATCCCGCTGTAACATGCCGTGTCAATTGCTTATAACTTTGAGTGGCCCAGAAACAACTCACATTCCACCTTTGTTCCCTACCCTACCACCTGCTAGACCAGCGGTTACCAAATCCTTATCCATTCCTATAAACGATATTAGCTTTGAATTATGATGATGAAATTCATTTAGTAAGCGGTAATTTGACAATTTACTTACCCTGTATAAGATGTTCACAGCCTTTATAAACATAAACACTGAGATACATTCCTAATAACCTCTCTTTCACCACATGAACATAACTTCCGTTTCCTTGATTAGTTGCGTTAATCTCATCATTTGGTATGACTATCTCTGGCCTTTCCATCTTCCATCTAGGATCAGGGGGAGAAGACGTCAAGTCATTCTCTCGCTTGCTATGACCATCCTGAGAATTTTTCATCAGTATGTAAGATTCATCTGGATCGCTGACAGAGGAAGATGCGTCTGTCGAAGAATCAAATGATGATCTAGATCTAGCTAAAGGTGAAGGCGATAAAGCTAAAGTGGTGGAACCTAATATTGACGATGGTATCGGCGGAGCTCTAGGTGGGATAGTTATAGGTGTTGTTACAGGTGTTATTGGTGCAGAAGCTGATCTAAGTAATGTAGGTGGAGCAGGGAATGCTGAAGGTGGTGGATGTGGTAGAAAAGGTGTATCTCTGGGAACAGGAGAAGCGGAATTGTAAGATGTTGGAATAGGTTCGGATGTACGTGCATTGACTCCGCAAAAGTAATCTGGGTAGATTCAGAATAAGTTATCAGTAAATTGGCAAGAATAGATGATATATGAAAATATAACTCACCATCAAGCATTTGACTCCAGCCTTTAGCAGCAGCTTGATTCCGATGTAAGAAAGGCGTATGGGGGGTCATTGGTGAATTTGCTCTAGATCGCTGATCCGACGAATCTTTCGGTGTCTCGTCATCACTTGAATCAACTTGATCTGCAGATCTTGATCCTGTATCGTCCCTATCTACAATATTCAAAGCATCTTTGATAAGTTTTAAATCAGGTTTTTCTTTTTCTTTAATTTTGCTTTCAATTTCTTTATCTTCTTGTACACCTTCTATCACAGCTTTTTCCTTTTCCTTTTCTTTTTCCTCTTCCTTTTCCTTTTTCTCCTCTTTAGCTTTTCGATGTCTTATAGTCACTCCTTTGACTAAACCTCCACCTAATCCTCTTGGTGCACCACTTAGTGTTGGGCATTCTTGACCTGCTACAACAACTATATGATATGGATGAACATTTTCGACAGGAAGTTTCGGTAAATTTTCTGTTTGAGGTTCAGGTTGATAAGTTGGTATCTGTCCAAATAGTACTGAAAGATCACCTTTCGGCTACAAAATCAGATTTGTTAGTAGCTCATTATGATAAAAGGAAACAGCAAGTATAAGAGCTGAAGCAACTCACCAAAGCATCGCCCATATTCCATGTAACCATTAAAACCTTTATAGCTTCTCTTTGTGTTTTCTTCGGTGGTAAAGTCATAATATGAGCTGTGCCTTTATTCTTTCCATCATAATCCAGTGGATATGTTTTTGACTTGATGAAATCTTCACCACCTATCAAATTAGCTGCTGTGCTGGTATTATCATCAATTTCTGTTGGGAATTGAACATGGACATGGGGTATATTGTCTTTTGAATGTGATCTTGATCTGGACCTTGATATCGAGTATCTTGGTGAAGATGGTCCAGCTTCACTCTGTTGTTGCTGTATCTCTTCCTCATTATTATTCTGTGAAGGGGTGAATAATGCATGTAATCGATTTCTAACCCTTGATGATGTTTCTATGTTATCTTGATCATCTGTTTCACGATTCCGTCTCAATAAATGAAATCTACCAGGCATTGTCGGATGTATGGACAGTACCAGTATATTTAGGGGTGAGCGGACAGTGTGGTTCTGGTGATGATGATGATATAAGATATATGTTATCAGTAATCTCGTATACATGCATTGATAGGTGTTGATCCGCAAAGGTCTGTCTATACATTGGACAAGGCATGTACTTACTATACAAGTAATGCACAGAATAGTAGAAAGAGGAAGCCCCTCTATCTTTTCCAGCCATGGACGAGAATAAAACACTTTGTTTACTATTTATCACACACAATCAATATAGATTAAGCTACTTGTTTCCTTTCTTTCCTTTGATCCACTTCTTGAACTATATTTAGTGATTTACGGTCAAAGCTGTATTTATATCATGATTACTATTATTATTTTGCTCGTGTTTGTACGTTGAGACTATATATATGTTGATCAAGTTACTAGCATTATGGCGAAGCATATATTGAAAACAAAGGTAGGATAAGGTTAAATATGTGAAACTTGATTGATGATTTGTTTTGACATAGCCCAGAAGTATTGAGTTATTTTTGGGTACAAAGTATATATGATTCCGGATGGCAACTGGTTACGTAAATCTAGCTTTATATAAACATTATGCATTCAATATATATTATATATATATATAATATGGATATAGCAGAGTTCTTCTTCACAATCAATTATGGTATCTAAACGGTTCGCCTACATTCCAGTGGAATGGAAGATATCGGAAAGGTTGTCGATACATTTTTGAGTTGGCAGACATTAAATGTTGTTGTTATTTTTATTGTTAATTACAACTCTCATTAGGCGTTTTCCTGTTTTACACCAGTTCTATGTTCTACATCTTGGACCTCATCCTCAGCACCGTTTCCAGCTAAGTCCATTCCCTCAATATTGTCACCAATCTTCTTTATATCAGCTTGAGCCCGAGTCAACTGTATGGCTTGCTGTTGAGTTTGAATTTCAATCCTACTGATTTTGCCGTCATCACGATCAACTTTGGCATCTAACCTATCTACTTTTGCATCGAGTCTTTCTACCAAACGTTGGCTTGAATGAAATTGGTCGGACCGTAGTAGTAGTAGAAGAAGAGGAAGAATAAACCAATTTATTTCTTTTTTCAGCTTGTTTTTGGGTTATATCCCATGGAGTTTCTTTTTTGAGCAAACCCTCTACCGCCTGTCGAAATTGAATTACTATTTGATGGTGTGAGGGTTGACCATTCACTTTCAAACATGGGTTGTAGGGGTTGTTCCTTTCCTAGGAGATGATACGGGTAATAAGAACGAAGGGACATTTGAGGTACTATTATGATCAGATAGTAGGATATGGCGTAAGCGTCAGCTTTATTTTTGAGGAGTATAGGACAAATAATGGGTCGAAGAGAAAACGTCTGAAGAGGTGAAGAAGGTTGGCTTTGAGTTTTAGTTAAATCACTATTGTAATAGATCTATCAGATTGAACATAGTTGGGAAATTGTGCGAACATTATCATTATAATTATCTAATTTATTAAAGATCAAAATGATAAACTCTCTCCGGACGTAACCCTCCAGCTTCCCGTTCTTCCTTGGCAATTCGAACTTCATACATTTTGATAATCTGAATCGAGCATCCCCGCTAAGCGGCAAAAGGTGCAATTTTTCGACTATCCATTCTCTTCATATTTATTGATTCCGGTGATTCCACTTCGTTCTCACCTCTCTCGTCATTTGGCGATATTGATGGCTTTTCAACATGTTGCCCTTGTGATTTGGTGTGTTGACGACTTGTTTGAGTGACTAGAAACCAGGAAAAGATAACTGCAACCATGGAAGCTACAGTGAAGGGTTGCAATATCCATACACCGTGCTAAAGGACGGTCAAGATTCTCAATATCAGCTTATCGCTTCGATTACTGGCTGGATGACAGGAAATGGTGGAACACACACTTTTTCCGATATAGCACCAGCCATGCTACAGTGTATCCGTTGCTCATCAGTTTCCGGTTGCCCTAGGTTGTTTGTGTTTGTAACTCACAAAGGCATTATAGCACTTCCAGCTTGACCCATACTTGCTACCCACCCAATTGTACCACCTTGTAATTCTCCAGGTAGATTCTCAACCACAGCATTCATCACTATTGGGTACATGGGACCTAGGAATATACCCATAATCGAAAAACAGATTGCATTACCAATTATACTGTGGGTGAACCAGATAACGATCGATAATAGAAGCATTAAACCCGAGCTATATATGTATGTACATTTAGCGCTCTTGATCTTGCCAACGGTAGAATTGCGTTAGTCTCAATATCGATATAATCTACTCACTAGGCATAAGTGGAATAATAGTTTCCAAACTTTCTAGTCACAGGTATCAAGACAACTCTTCCAATAACTAGACCTGAATTCAGGCCGGTGTGATAGTCAGTATAGCTCGAGGCAAAGAGGTTGTGAAAGCCTTACCCCCAAAGTAACCTGAAGATACATAACCCGCATTATCGTTGCCACCTCGTTCGTCTATGAGGAAGGATGTCTATCGCAGTGTCAGTTCAATTATGCACTTTTCGTCTCATTGATATATACTACTTACAGCCCACCCCCCAATTGTGACTTCTATACCGACCTATCAAGACCATCGCGAAAATATGATCAGCTCTTTATGTCATCTTTGTATATAGATTGAGCAGCTCACGTAAAGCAGCAAGAAGAGAGCCATATAATGTACGACAGGCGTTGTCAATATTTGTTTCAGTTTACCCCCACTCGCACTCGCACCACCTTCATGATTGGGATCGACTTGTCTCGATGTCCCCTCCTTATCGATTCTCGTCTCTGTTTGTCTTCTACCAACGATCTGTTCATCCGTTCTTAACCTAAAGACGACAACCAATGCTAAGACAGTAGCTAAGGCTAGACCTTCGGAGACGGCGAAATACAGATATACCCTCGACGGTACATGTTGAACGAATGCTGTTGATACGAATGGTGATATTGTTGCACCGAATCCACACACGGCGTGCATGAGGAACATTTTGGTAGAGCTGTTCTCCAGTCTTGTTGTAAGGGAGTTTACTTGAGCATCCTGTAAGAGGTAGCGATCAGTCAGCTCTCGTCAAACCACAAGGACCGCATTAGATCCTGTATCTCAATAAACATAATGTGAGAATGTGAGAAGCACAACCACGTACTTGTAGACCTATTCCAAAGCCATTGAGCGCATATGCGATGACGAACAAGGGGAAAGGGCAACCCCAACAAATCAAACTATATGCTAAAACTTGCATTGAGGCACCAAGAACAGCAACTATGCCGAATCCAAAAGCATCGGAGATAAAAACATTCGTTATACCTGATACCATGAATCCTACAAAGTTTGCCAACCATATTGTGGAGACTGTGTGCGATAGAATGGTCAATACGATATTCCTGTGGACAAGTGAAGCCAAGTATCAACTCACTGACAAGATGATTCACCTGAACAAGGTTAACTCTCGTCAGCTCTGACTCAAGGACTTTCTGAAGAGGACTAAACAGAGTCAACTCACGTTGTAATAAGTTTGTAAAGAAGGTAGTAAGGGTCCTTGACTTGCATCATTCCAACCTGCCAGAAACATAACCAGGAATAGAACCGCTCTATACGAGTATTAGAATTGATCAGTCGATATATATTGCTGGTCGCGAGACGTACATAAGTCTCTGGGCGGAAAGCTGAAAGCTGAAATGAAAACTCACAGCATGCATGATGCTAATCTGTTTGAGGGTAGAACCTTTTCTTTCCTCAAAAACTTGAAAACATAATGGCTTTTTTGTTGAACCTCCTTCGCATTAGATACACGATTTTCCTCTTCTTCCTTATGAATCATTTTTGCTCCGGTAGCTACTGTGGGCTCGATGGGTTCGTGAGCCTCATAGTCCTGTAAAACGCATTCGGAATGTGTTGCCGTAGTCATGAAGGTAAAAGACGCAATTTATAGTGAAAGTTGTGAATAATATTTGTGCGTGATTGCTTTCCTTGTAAACCTGTTTGGTGTACTGTTAAAAGCGTGATTAGTCCATTTGGGCTTGAAGACGGGGTGACATGGTGACATGGAGCAACACTGTTTCTTATAATCTTCATACTGGGGCACTCGCTGATGGGATGTAATTTACGACTCAACCTAAGACCAGTTGAAGCTGAACTTGCTTGATTCGATGAACGGATGATGTGTGTATTATGTTGAATACAAAGCTAGTACGTGATACGATGATTACCAAGATAGATAGGTATAATGTCATATCGGAGAAGGATATCCCCATGCTCGCCGACAGCTAATTATTTAGTTGAAAAGCAACAAAAGAGAAGAAAGAAAAATACTTCAACTTATCAATCGCGTTTCATAATTTTGGTTGTTGTTATTTACCCTTGTCATTTTACCCTAATCAGAACCATCATCATCAAAAAAGCACAAGCACAAGCACAAGCGTACTTTGTATAGTCAGATGATGGGAAATCCGGGGTAAATAATCGTAATGATCTCTACGAATTGATTGTTAGTCAGGCAATCAGGTTGGTAAAAAAATCGTAACGACATTACGATTACGGGGAATTAGACAGAGAGATAACTTCCATATGAGTTAGTTACGCTTCGACGTTGTTTGGAAGCAACCTTAGTTCATTATATTCTACCATTGTAGGCTACAAGGGCTCTCAGTAATTTATATCAGCGCAATCAAGAGCAATCGTTAGCCAGCGCAAGCATATCCTATACATACATACTGTCACTTCAGTCAAGATAAAGAAGATGGAAGCAAGGACTATAAATCCTTTACATTTAACGTCATTTACGATCTTATCACCTACGAATTCACCTTTATACGTACATTCATTTACCGGACCTCAAGATGAATTGAGGCATTATCATTTAAGTCATGCTGCTGTTGATGTTATAGAAGAGAGAAGTATGTTTTGGCTAGTCTTATCATTACGTTCTATGTCTATCGGACAAACGTGTTATTCAAGAAATATTGATGCTGAACTCTGCATAAATCACATTATTAGTTGTCATGACTTCAACACCGAATAAACCTGCGGAATCGTATTTAGGTTTATTATTCTGTATGGAAGATATGGCATTGTGAGTCGATCCCGAATTTGTATGGGATATGAACAATTCTTCATATTTCAGAGCTAACTGCAAATACAATTCTTGATCCTAGTTACGGTTTTCAGACTACAACGAAATTAAGAATGGTCTTATCAATAGCTCTAGTAGATGCCATGGTAAAAGATGCTGATATTGTAGCAGTAAGTAGTAATTTCTTAAGTATTCCATCAAAGTAGAATAAACTGTCTTAGTGTTCTAATGTTTTTATATTGTGTTTTTCTTTTCCCCCTTTGATTAGATATTCAGATCAATACATAACTTGTTATTAACAATTTCAACTAATCCATTTTTATCATTACCTTCAACATTTCATGCTAAACAGTCAATAGAACATGTCGAGAATCAACAACCAGTAATCAGTAACAATGATGAAAGGATAAATAATAGTAAAATACCTGAATCTAGAATGTTTGCATTTGGTCCAGAAGATATTAAGAATGATTGGTTAAAGAATAGTCAGAAGTTCAATAAAGGTATTGAAAGGATTGGTGAGATGTTGAATGGTAGAGCTTAAGTCTACTGATAGGTATAATTATAATAGATGGCAAAGAAAAGGAGATTGTAATTATAGACAAGACCGTAGGTCACCCTTTCAACAAATTAACAGTATGACGTTTTTAAGCTGATATTACAAAATGTGAGACAGGTTGTATTTCTGATCAAACATATCATGCATACCATACCCATTTGTACATGCGCTTATTGGTCATGTTTGTATCACATACACAATTCACTCCTGCTCTACATGTTTGGTCATTGACAAATCACTTCCAGCTCTTGATTGACTATCACCTGGGATGTGATCACGTCGATCATAACCCTTCTGCCAAAATAGCCTTCAAGGTTTTCTTGGTAGATAGGAATATATATTCATGACCTAGAATACCTATATATCGCCCTTCATTGACATCACGTTTACTAGAGTTTGATAGTCGTTATGACAGATACGGGGTGAACATGTCTTTCATTTCGTACCTTCCTTCTTTTTTGTGAATTGGATGCTATTTTGTCGATCTTGATGTATTCACATATCTCATATTGAATGAATTGCTATAATCCGACTCTTGTCGTTATGCTGCATCTTTCGTCTACCTAAGTATTCAAGCATTTCACATAACCTTTCTTAACCAACCGATGATCTCATTACCTAGTTCTCTCCATTTTTCTTCTTCCCATGCATGACCTAAAGCTCCTTCGGCACCATCAAGAGATTCATATCGATGTCCAACCAAAGACAAAGCCAATGAATCAAGGAAAGATTGTTTTTCTGATGTAGATTCGGTTGTTTCATGTAAGGTCGGTGTCAAATGAAGAGTAAGTGCAGTGATTACTGCATGTCGAGCTGATAGAGAGGCGGACTGCAATAAGGAAGAATGAGGATTGTCAGCCTGTTTATGATACATACATACCTGATTCTGATCCTAGCGAGGTATGGTTGAAGGGACACTTACGATGCTTCCGAAAGATAATTCACCTTCTAATGAATTAGTGAATTCTGGAGTTTGTCCATATTGCCATTCCCAAGATTTCAATTCTTCTACACCTTTCCAAACTTTGGGTTCTTTGATCCAATCAGAGTTTACTTCTCTAGTCTCCATCTTCTTGTCAGATTGGTTAGCATAGATCTTGGAGAATTCTGATGTGACTGCGTGAACGAAATCATCATGATGTATCGCTTTCTGAGTTGTGGACGGTAAATAATGGTTTAATGTCGTTACTGGTGATCTATGTGATAGAATCGATTTCGTTTCCATGTTTGGCTGGGTACACGTTGGCTGTATTAGCTGTTGAAAAGGCATTCAAACCTCAGTCATAAAACAGCTACTCACTGAGCTTGATTTCAATGATTTACCTAACTCGCTCAGAGAAGAAGATATTAACATAGTTCCATGATGATAAGCTCGATGTTGAATGATCTTGTAAGCTGAGCCTGAGACGTAAGATCATCAATACACCAATATTAGCTATGTCGGGTCGCATAATTGGTACGAAAGAGAACTACTCATCTTGAGCTCTTTCTCTCCATCTTTGATTATTACATCATTCCTCTCATTGACTGTACATTCTTTGATACCCAACCTTTCCCTTATTGCTTTAGATACCACTTCAGCGCCGTGAGATCGAGTAAATAGTAATCTTGGTAATATAATTGAAAAATTCGTATTCCCCATATCCTGAAAGGGGGGTAGATTTAGCTGCAGCATCAACGTTGGGGATAGAGCTAGCTAACATGAAAAACAGTTCCTCCACCTGATCTACGTCTTACTAAGGGTATACCTGCTTCTCTCAATTTATGTGGTGTAGTTTCTTTCCATGGGTTCTACGGAAGGCAGTCAGCGTCCGTTCCATATTGATGACCTCAAGGTTGCAAAAAAAGCTGTTTACCTGATTACGACCGATCACTACACAAGGGAAGTTTCGGTAAAGGAAGAGTACAGGTTGATTATGTGGTGTGTTTCTTAGCAACCTGTATGCGGATATTAGCTGACATGAGGAAAACAACGTTAATTCAGCTCACCAATCCTCATATGAAAGATTGAACCATGGATCATGACTTTCCGATATATACGTGACTGGCTATAATATGCAGCAATCAATTCAGCTATCAAAGATCCAATAAATTCATAGCTGAAATCACTGACGGCACTCAGTACTATACTATCAGTCGCAGCTGTTTGAGGTTGAGCAGCTTTCTGTTCTTTCCTCGAAAGGGATGTTGAGAATGGTCTGAAAGCATGTGACTCGCAAAGAACTGAAGCTGCAAATCTTGATGAACAAGGTCGTAGGATAGCTTGAGGCAGCATGATTACCATGATCTACTTTTGAAGTTTCTGAGTAGTGAATATACCTGTATAACTATGAGAGTAGGATATGGCGAAGAAGAAGAAGAAGGAAAGGTAGGTAATTCCTTCTGGTGGTCTAGTGACATCCAATTTGATGTATTTCTCTGCTGAGGTCATGTTAACGGGATCAGATTTTAGGCACATGATGTTTGACGCGTCTGTGCGTTTGTAAGCTAAGTGTATTGTATGTGGTCAAGTACGTAGGGTAATGTTTTCATCTCGCGTTTTGAGTGGAATTTAACAGTTGCCTTTAACCTTTCTTTATTTACCTATCATCTTCCTCAGATTTGATCAGACAACTGAACACATAATCACCAAACATCTATAGCATATCGTCTACCAGATCAGCCCCTCATAACTCAGCTCGGATTTGAACAGTTATTTTGATAAATCAGAAACAAGATGAATCGACGCGGTCATTTATCAACAAAAGTACCTCAGGTTAAACTTCGTCCAGCACCTGCAGGTCCATCTTCTAGGATACAAAGAGAGGCTTCACCAATAAATAAAATTGATGAAGAGATTATGAGAAGAGCATTGGCCGATCCAGAAGGTAAGCTGGAAAGTAAACTTGAACTCGATATACGCTAGCTTACCCATTTATACATATATTGATCCCTTATTTGAAACCGGATAGACGAAGAGAGTTCAACAGCAGCACTAAGGAGGAATTCGAAACCTTGGAAAGGGATAACGATAACGTTTACGGGGGTAGAAAACAAGGTGAGAGCAGTTATCTATGCACTCAGGATGCCCAGTTAAGTAGCTGACCCTTCTCAATCAGCCCGCTTTAACCGTTCTGGCGAAAGAACTCGGTGCAGTCGTCGAAAATGCATTGACGATACATGTAACGCATGTTGTAGCGGTAGGGCATGATTCAGCAAAGTATCTTGTAAGCTTTAGCTAGAGTATTGGATCGCGAAAGCCATAGCTAACTCGATCATACAGTACGCTGTTGAACATCGTTTACCTGTCATGACACCATCGTGGATTGAAGCCGCCCATTCACAGTGGATACATGGAGATGAAGTGGACACCGCAGCTGATCAAGAAGTTCATCGATTATTACCTTTTTCAGGGCTAAAGATTGCTATGTCAGGTATAGAACCTCGTACGTATGATGTTGTTGTTGTTGGTAAAACCAAAGTTTAGCTAACCTGAAATTGCGGGATGTGTGATTTCTAGTTGATCGACGTAAACAACTAATAAAATATATTAATCAATATGGAGGAGAATATTCAAAAGATTTAGATAGAACATGTACACATTTAATTTCATCAAAACCAACAAATGAAAAAAGACCTTCAGAGAAGATAAAATGGGCTTTGAGAGAATTAGCAGAATTAGAAGCTAAAAGAAGAAAAGGTATAAAAACAAATGATGAAGATGAAATGAAAATTATTTATGAAGAATGGATTTGGGATTGTGTAGCTTATAATGGTAGATGGAAAGAAGATTGGTATGATGCTAAAAAACCTAGAAGAGGTGGTAAAGTTATACCTGGTGAGTCTGAGAATAAACCGCCTTCACGCTCCCTGTAACCATAACTCATTTCTATTTAGTCAGTGATTCATGCTGATATATCATGATGTTGTATATAGAGGATGTAATCAACGGGAGGGTCAACTTGCCCACAGAGAAGAAGGCTTCAGCAGATGCAACTGCACCAGGCGCAGATGCAGTAGATAATAATGAACCTGCAGTTTTGAGGAAACGTAAGAGGGAATCGATGAGCACATTAGTAACGGAATTAGTTTCAACTACAGGTGTAAAGCCTAAGAGGGAATCTTCAATCAGCAAACAATCAGTTTCACCACATATTGCAAATACAACAACGTCAAACAATGAACCAGTGAAAAGCGATATAGATCGTAAACCTTCTTTGTTACATGTATCGAGATCAACTTCATTCGCTACGAATCCCGTTAAAAATACATGCGACTCCGAAAGAACTTCCTCTATACCTCCTACCGCTCAACATCCAACCGAAACACCCAAAATAGAAGTAAAAGATGAGGAAGGAACCAACCCTGCTGGAAGTAACGAGGAACCGAAGAAATTCTTCGAAGGTTTCAAATTTAGTCATGTGATTGAAGAACAATGTGATGGTCTTGAAAATGCTATACGCCAGCATGGTGGAATTCTAGTCTCAGATGAAAAAAGGAGGCAAGGGGAGAAAGTGGATTACATTATTGTTAGATTGTAAGCCCTGATTAATACTCTCCCGGCCTTATCATGACGCTTCAGGGAGAAGCTGATCTGTAACTATAGATGCTCGGATATACGTCCAAAGCTTAGCGATACAGATGAGGGGACGATAGTCGTTACAGAATGCTGGGTTGAGGGTTGTTGCTTCGAGGAAGTAATGCTCTCACCCGATAAGCATATTGTGTTTAGACCGTTGCCTGGGAATATGCCTATACCTGGTGAGTTCCAAGAGTAATCGTTATGACAAAGAATTCGGTATTGACGATATGGACCTTAAGGCTCTGCCACTCTGAATGTGCACCTGTCTGGATTTTCGGCTGAAAACAACGTTTATATGAGGCGATTACTAAGGGCGATAGGTAAGTCAAAAATTTCGCTGACCGCTATGTAGGAAACCCACTAATTTTTCTTGTACAGGGGGCACACTTTCGATAAAGCTGAATCGTCAAACTAGTCATCTCATTACGGTAGCAACAACCGGTCAGAAAGTAGAAAAAGCTAGAGAATGGGGAGTAAAGGTGATGAAAGAGTCATGGTTGGTGGCTATGGGTCGATCTGGCCAGATAGAACCGGAAGAAGAGCATGCACTTGTAGCGGGTCCTCCTGGTACGTTGACTAATTCTCCTTCATTCAGGCCGGTGATAGCTGACCTATATTATAGCTGTAGCAGCGAGAGCCATAGGAAAGACGAGCGATCTAACTGCGAATTTATCGATCCTGTCTGATTTACCTGATAATTCAGATTTCGCTTTACGACCATCATCTTCCAGTAGACCTACTTCTCAAGTCGCACCTCCTATTTCACCTTCACGTATACTTAAACCATCACCTACCCATATTGATGATCCTGAAAATAATACCTCAACGTCATCATTGGGAATACTGAACGGAAGTCGAAGCAATTTACATAAAATGGATACGACTACAAGTATACAAAATGCATTATCACCACCTAAACCTCAAACTGAAAGATTATTAAATTCTGCTCAACCATTCTCTATACCTTCCCGACCTGTATCTACAATAACGAAAGGCGAAACCATTGACAACAGCGAAGATTACGAAAAAGAAAAAGATAAATTATCAAGATACGCTTCAGCACCGGCTCAACCTGAATCTTTGAGTAGACAACAAAATAAGAATACAAAAGACAGTTTGGGTGAAAAAGCTGCTTCAACAAGTAATTTAGTCATTGGTGCAGGGGCAGGAGGGGGAGGTGGAGGCAGTATGACTGAAGCTCTAAGGCAATTAGCTGAAAAAGATGGTAGTACACCTGGGAAAGGTAGAGTAGTTAGGAGAGCTAGACCAAGCGCGAGAATCAAAGTAAGTCTTGCCACTCCATCTGCTTTTTTCATGATTGTGTTGACGGCTATCCTTCTAGAATACTCGATCGCCTTTAAATAGTGTATCTCCAGCAGCATCTAAATTTTCAGCACCGCCTTCACCTCGACAGGATCCAGATATATCATATATGGGAGCTGATGGAACACCTATATTAGATGATGATATAAGTAGTATAAATGGAGATAATAATGGTATAGGTGAAGAAAGTGTCCAAGTCAGATACGTAGATGCTAATTCTGCAAAAGAAAGAAAGAAATTGATGGCTATGTTCGGAAATGGGAATGATGATGAATCTGCAGAAAGAGGTAGCGCGAAGAAGAGTAAGAGGAAGTAGTAGTTTCAGCTTGTCATATATCGTCAATTTCAGGTAAACCGTCGTAATGGTCTAATTGTGCTTGATGCTTGTTCTACTATACCAGTATTCTTGTCAAATTGACAAGAAGTGGTATCGAATGAAAATAATTGTTCAAGTCCAGGAGTTACGGAAATCTTACATAAGGCAGTACTGAACTTCGTTGCACTCTGCATTTTCAACTTGCTTCCTTCTTCTCCTCCTTTTCATAAACGCATTCGAATATGTCGTTCTTCATGGGTAGAATGTACAGTATTAACCGGTTAAAACAAGCTTAAAGACCCTTTTATACTTCTTCAGTGGCGTTTGAATCTTTATACCTTTTCAAGTAATGCAGCATGTACAGTGAATATCAAAAGACCTCGTTCTAGACTTGTTGAATACGCTAGTAGTCAAGTTGTAAACAAAGCCAATCGAATTTTGTTAGCTTCGTTCTCGCTCTCACATGAATGTGAATCCATAACGGCAATCTTGATTACTGAGATTTTCTCAGGGTTAACAAGGAGAGATAAGGAATTCAGGAAAGCATTATTTGCTTATCTGGCGTCATCAATCCCATTTTCATTGCCATTCTGATTTTCAAGCTTCAACGTGCTGCGAAATACATTCGTGTCACTGTACTTCCACGTAGCTTGTGTACACAGCTTGTAGCTCTACAACAGCATATCTATCCATAAGCCAGATGATTTTGATATTTCGATACACCTACAGAGATACGTCCAAACAACTGCATGCTGTGTGATAAGAATTTCACTTTTTCTCATATCTCAGGGTAAAATAAGAATATTTTTATACAGGGTCTATGTGTAAATGCCGGCAATGATTAGTATGGGATGTAACCGTATCAACAAAAACAGAAAAAAAAAAGATATGACAACGTTTTTCGTTATGATGGTGTGAAAGTTTCTGATAGTAGATAGACTTCTGAATTGAAAGCTTATTTCCATATACCATCAACTTTGCCTTGTTTCATTTGTCTTTCTTTCTTTCCTTTTATATCTTGCATTTGATTCAATACTGACCAACTCATTCGTGTCCATCCAACTGCAACTCGATATCAACAACCGTGAGTAAGGTTTTTCACTTATCTTATCTATTCTGAAACGGCATGACCATGCAGAAGGAAGTAGATACGTTATGATCAGACCATCTATCACCTTGTTTTCTCATTTCGGCTTGGTACACATCTGCCACGTAAAAACTGCTCTTCCTTTCTCCTTCCCATATTCTTATGACTAGTCAATCAAAGACCTTGTTTTGTAAGATGATATAATCATGCCTTCTCGCATTTCTTGTGTTTCAATTTCATCCGTTTTGCGATGTTTGAGTGAACTGAATCATACTTACTATTCCTCTTTCTCTTGTCACACCTTTCGCAGTGGACTTTACAGCTATCGATCAATTTCTACGCACTATAACTTGAAACAAGCACAATGTCTGCTGCTACAGCTACTGCTCCCTCTACTAATGAAGTACCTAGTGAGTATATTTTTCCTTTCCTTGCCACCATAGCATCAAATCATCCAGCTAAGACAAATGATATAGACTTCAATATTATTGGCAAACTCGACAGTGTTCCAGTTGTACATGATTCCGTGACATATGCTCAGTAAGTCGAGATAGCTAAAATACAGCTTGTATTTAGTCTGCTAAATCGTGCTATTTAATATAGGCAAGTACTTCAATCAAATGAATACACCGCCAGGTTATACGCAACAGCTCTCGCCCTGGCTAATAGTAAGTCGAGCAATACACTCGTGATCGAAGTCAACAAGCTTATTCATATCTGGGACAGAATCATACGAAGTTGCTACCCCTGTTTTAGTTAGAACAAAGCCAATCTTAGAGTCTGCAGATGGTTTAGCAGTAGCGACGTACGTCAGCTTTGGAAAAATAGCTAAAGGACGAAGAGTGGCTGATTGTTTAATGAAACCAGATTCGATCGAGCTGAAGCCACTTTCCCTTGTAAGTTTGACCCATCTACACATCGTTTCGCAGAAGCTGATAACAAACTACCGAACGCAGACCCCTTCAAAACTCCTACCCAAGATTTGGTTGTTGTCAAACAAGCTAAAGGTATCTACGATGATGTGAGTGAATGATTTGCTGGTGTAGGTATCAAGGACAAACTGGTTTTGTATTCAAGCTAACTCTTGGATTCCTAAAGCGAGTTCACCCATATATTACCTCAGCTCAACCAGTTCTCTCTGATCTCATCAACAAAACTGCTCAAATCAATTCCGCCATCACTTCCCGAGCTGTGGCTACCGTTCACACCTCCCAAGATCTCGCTCACTCCCTTATTGAGCAATTGAAACACCTTGCTGAGCACGGTCAAGAACTTCCAGGTGCTTTGGTGCATGTAAGTCAGCTATATAGTTTCCGGTATGTGACTGTACAACAAGCTAATTGTGCTGTTTATCCCTTAGGGTGTTGGAAAGGTCACAGGGGAACTTAAGGAAATTGTATTCGCTAAGGATACTACCGTTCAAGATAAGTCCAACAAGCTGGCTGTTTATGTCAAGGTTAGCTCGCTATTTGGATTACAGTGTTTTAGGATGACAGCTAACTTCTGCTATCCTGCTTAGGACCATGCTAAGCCAGTAATCGAAGAGATTTATAATTATGTCAATGCTGCCAAGGTGAGTTAAATGTCTCAGTTCCTAGCTCATACATAGAATTTCGTGAAAAGCTGAAATGAATTCCCGCTTATGTACAGATCAAAGCTGAAGAAGAATCTCGAAAAGCCGGAGAAGCAGCCAACGGTACCGTTGAGAATGCTCCCACTCCTCCATCTTAGGGTGAATATCTGTATGAAACGGTCACTCACCATGGCTAGCTTCTCCCTTTCCTCTGGAACCCCATTTTTCTCCTCTATTTTCGTAGTGTATAGACTTTTTCATATTCAGCGATCCTTAGCTCCGGGTCGGCATTATATATATTAGGTATTTCTCCATTTGGTCGGTTAGATGTTCCCTTAAGAATGATATGTAAATTAGTTTATAGGTATAGATGCAACGTTTTCCTCCACTGTGTTGCTGACTCGTATCAGATTTCATACAATTACACCGATTATATACAACATTTATCTCCTATACAAGCTGTCATGTAGGGGTGGAAGTACAGATTTTCGCGAAGGGTTATGATCAACTTGAATACTTCCTTTGGGCTTTCAATTTAGCCATGGCCTTTTCGATTCTATCCTGTTTATCCCTTTCTTCTTTATTACTTGTATCGTTACTATTATTGCTTGAAGAAGATAATTCATCGATTTTTATAGGTAAAGAACCAGGTTGTCTTTTTCTGATTTCACCTTTTAACATTATACCTAAACCTTTTGCACCTTTACCTATAGTTTTGAAATTTGATACTGAAGGTAAAGGTGAAGAACAATATAATCTATATAAAGTTTTATGCCATCTTAATTGACCTGTTAGATGTGGTAATAATGCATATGAAGGGTTTTTGATCTATCATTGTAAATTGATGTAAGAATCAAATAGAAAAATCAGCAAAAATAAAAAATCACACTTAGATTTTCTTGAAAGTTTCATGTGATATGGAGGTTTTGAATTCATGTCAAACTTACAGGATGTGTTGTCATTGGATCTAAGATTATTGGACTACCAGGTTTAGGATTTGTAAAATGACATCTTTCTAAAACATCACGGAATTTCGGTATAGCATGTGTCATTAATGCTGTATGATAAGGACATCTACAAAACATCGGATATATGTGTTAGTTATTCAGATTTGTTTTATGATGGATGATTGAAATATCAACTCACGGCATAGATACATCCATGACGGGATTGGCTAAGTTTAGATGCTGTAACCTTTCTATTACTTGTAAGACTGCATGATGTGTACCCTGTCAAAGTGACGAAACGACGACTTTATTAGCTTTTCACATAATGAAATCATCGGAACAACATCCTCCTTCCCTGTATTCCCTTCTCTTCCCTTGCTCTCGACCCTCCTCCCGACTCGAATAATCCCTTCCCGACCTTATCCTCTCGTCCGCCGTTTGATTATATGATTGGTATGTTCTGATATGAAACTTCTCATCCAAAGCAAGAATGAAAACAAATCTACTTATACTCACAGTTACAGCCAAAATCTTACTACTATTAATTATACCTGCACTTGCCCATTCTTGTCTTGGACCAACTGTACCACCTGAACCTGTTAATTCATTTTCTTTCTGCCAATCTCTCTGTAAACTGTGAATTTCATCTAAAATCAATTGCATTGCTCTTCTTCTTTTTAATGGTGTTGATGTATTTACTGATAATTCTTCTGTTGCTCCTATTGAAGTTACAGGTGGAAATGGATCTTCTTCTGATGTCAAAGGAGGAGGAGGTGGTGGTGGTGGGACAAAATATGAAGGAGAAGATAATGAATGAAAATGTCTGGCTGATAATACTGTTGTCAAATGTGATCTTGGGTATGTATGTGGTGGTGAAGGTGGTAATGATGTATATATTCGCTATGAATAACGAGATATAATGTATTAGCCAATTACCGACCAAGTCATCGTTATGTACTTGACACAGTGATGGTATATATTTTGGAAACACTTACAGCTAACCTCACTCCTGTGCCCAAATCTAATCTCCCAGTAGCTACTAAAGCAGTTAAAGTCCCTATAAATCCGTGTCCAGCAAGATGTGTGGTACCTTCAGGTAATAAAGTTGGTGTACCGTTCTTTTCCTGTGCAGAAGCTAATATCGCTATTGATGATGATAGTATGAATGCGGCTGTTACATCTGGTCTCTTCATCAATTCTTCCTAAAATAGGGTATTGGACGAATCAGTATATCATGGTATGCCATATTGTCCCCAGAATTACTATACTCACTAAACTTCTACCTTCAACCCAACCTCTCATCCAACCTTTAACCTGCTTCAAACCGGCATCACCCATTCCTCTAGTTTCATATCCTATCGTAGCATCAGGTGATAGTAAAGCTTCTGAAGCTTCTTCCCATATCCTCAAAGATGATGGTGTAGGTGAAGTCGGCGTATGAGGGTATGATCCCTATCAATTCCAAATTAATTAGTCAAAAATAAGAATCTCATATCGGTCATTGTATTATGATTTTGATGATACCCAGATATACTTGAGACTTACCAAACCGGCGAACAATAAACAAGTTCCAGCTTGATTCGTTTCAGCTGATTTACCTCTTTTGAGCCATTGCACCCAATCTGTATTAGGTGAATTTGTTGAAGCGGATCTAGATGATGATCCAACTAGTGATTGTGAAAACTGACTTCCAGTCGACGATGAGGCATACGTTGATGTCACTCGAGGTATAGACGACGGTATACGCATGATTCCCTTTTTAACCAGCGATTTAGCCGTCTATACAGGTTGTTCTCTTAAAGGTGAATGACAATTTATATCGTTTTCTTATTGATTTTTTGTGAACTCGATTCTGCAAGACGTGATCTGCTTTTTGCGCAATGTGTGTCTGTGTCTTTCACAGTCTTTGATTATGTTTTGTTTTCGTTGTTGTTATTGTTGTTGTTGTTGCTGTTATTGTTATTCCAATGTATTGGAAATTGTTGACCACGCTTCAGAAATAATCTGAACTGAACTGCCGACCCGTGAGTTTCCGACTTTGATGAAAAGAGGTTGAATGAATGCAATGGATTGAATGATCCCGGAAAAGGGAGATAACGTATTAACCGATCACTTTTTATGTCATTCCTTCATCTATGGTACGGTCTTATTCGGTCATACATATGTAACTTGTTAAATGCAATCCCGTTTCTTTTACTTTGTATCATTCATTTTGTGTATTGCAAACAGTCAGACAACAGGATCGTTAATATACTCAAGAATATACAGTCAAAGTGAGAGCAACAAAGATACTAAGGAAGATGAGTCAAAATCTCATCCAATTCAAGGTGTATGTCGTTCATTCGTCGTTCTTTGGGGATGATTCTTGAATATATCGTGTGAGCGAAATAACTGATTTATCGATCGTAACGCTATACATTTAGGACTGGTGATGTTCAGGTACGCTATAACTCGTTGCCTTTGTTAGTTATCAGAGTGTACGCTGACTTCAAAATAATCTGTGAATTGACGATACAGGGAGTAAATTTCCGATCATACACTCAAAAAGAGTAAGTTGATTTCGCACAACGGAATTGTCATAAATATGATTCTAATGACGAGTTCCCCTATGTATAGAGCTCAGAAGCTGGGATTGAAAGGACATGTGTACAATCATGATGACTCAAGTGTTCAAGGCGTAGCTGTCGGTTCAGCAGAGCAAATTAAGCAATTGTAAGTTTAATAAATATGGAATTACCAACAAAAAAGAAAAAACATCATGAGAAATCTCAACGCTAATACATTATCAATTGTCGATATTTATAGCCAATCATTCTTATCAAAAGGTCCTTCAGCAGCTGATGTTCATAATGTTGAATTATTACAAAATGATCAAAATGCAAGTGAGGAAGACATCAAAAAGGCTTTAGGTGGTTCAACTGGCTTTGAAGTTAGACGGTAAACTGTCGGTTCGATATCCCACCATCTCGGTCAAAAGTCAGCAAAATAGTTCTCAATGTAGCATATGAAGCAAGGAAATTCAAACAATGAGAGGTATATGAGAATGTATCAATTCTACCGGAACATGTTCATACAAAGTGTGATTCTCATGGTAGACATTTTCACAGGAATCACCTAGCATTCCTTCTTCATACGACCTGGAAATCTCCCTTGTCCATTTCTCCGTAAATTGCCTGTCCCTCCCCCCTCTTTCCCCCATTCCTGCCGCTTTGACTTTGTCCGAATACAACATAGTGATCCCAGAAAGCACCTTATATGCGACCCTCCAATTCTGACCTATGAAGCGGCGGTCATTTCCAGTTATCTCTTGATTCTGGCGATGATTCCGTTTCCAGCGGAAAGGCCTGTCACGAACACCCTGAACCTGTGTTCCATATTGAAAAGGTTTACATGTGTAATTGGAATAAGGAATTATCGT